>NC_134404.1:330199063-330499063 GCF_038048845.1 Mixophyes fleayi
GCAGATGATCAAACATTAAACTGGTTAATTCCTTTTACCTCTATTCTTAAAAAAATCATAACATTTAACGTGTAATTTAAAACTTCTTGTCACCGGTGACCTAAATGTAAATAACACCGATATCGTACGGTTTTGCTGCATACATAACAAACAGAAAATAATTTGACGAAATGGTTGGTACAACGCCATGAACTACATTTACCATGATGCTAAATATTTGTGTCCACTTAATGACCACAAATGAATCATTGAATTCTGAGACAGGTTGAAATTGATGCCTTCACCACGGATGTTGTAAAATACTGTAGATATCTGTGTGGATTTAATAAGGGTCATTAAATGCACAATAAAGCCTTACGGCTCAGTGTTGGTATTACTTATTATTGTGTGTGGATATGTAAAATTAGTATGTATACTTCAGTGACAGAGCTGGTTTGTGGATTTCAGAGTCAATTTTGAATAGTTTTTTTTCTATTTTTTATATACAAACTGAACTAATGAAAACATTGAGGATAGTGCCCCAAGACCAACATTTTTAAAAGCTAGTGTACTGTTTTCAAATATTCTGTGAATCATGGTTTTAAGACAAAGAACTGAAAGACTGGTTAGTCGAAAAGCAAAATCATTTTTCATCCTGTAAAGCTTGTAAAAAAAGATTTTTAAAATGAATACTATAACAAATCTGTCCTTTTAAATCAGTCGAGGAGTAATAAACATGTGAAACACATGTAAAGTATGAGTAATTGTTGTCAAGCTCAGTTAAACTTATTTATGTAAGCTGGGCTGGACACACACACAGAGAATGCACCTGCACCTGTATAGCCGGATTCATTAAGCAACGTAAGTTCATTTATGTGCCGTATCTTGTGTAAAATTGTTCTGCGCATACATGAAAATGAGACTTGCGCTAGTGAACGCAACTGCGCGCAATTCATGTCCGCACGCGAATGACACTTCCCGCTGCCTACGATTTGAGGGGGCAGAACGGAGTGGGAAGGGGAGGAGTAACATAGGCAATGTACAGTAAGGGTGTGCCAAAGGAGAGCGCACGCAGCAGCCTCCGATCCAAGCTCTGAGCATCTCTCAGGTACGTGTTTTTCAGCCGTTTCACTTGATTCAGCTACAGATCAGGTGTCAATGCTGAGTGATAGTGATGACGGACGTGTATGCAGCTACAACATATTTGTTAACTCTCCCTGAAGAGTCTGGCATTCTCCCTGATGCTGAGCCAGTACAAGACGTGGTTGGCTTCGCAATCTGTGGCATGATGACACAGTTCAGAAATTGTGTCCTATGTCCATGTATTGATGCCTATGGAGGTGGCCATTTTCATGGAGACCAAGATTTAATCGAAGACTGACAGGTAATGACTTCAGTAATGGAGACAAAAATGTAAAAGACACTTCAGTCTCTAGAGATTCATTAGCTGCTTTTCTTTAACGCATAGTTGCCTACTCTCCCGGAATGTCTGGGATACTCCCTCATTTCTGGGAGAGCAGGGCAACCTCCCGGTTCACACCCGCAATAGATAAGTGATGGGGCAGGACTTTATGAACATCGCATCATCTTAGCCAAAATGATGTAATTCGTCAAGCCCCGCAACCGTACACCCACCTCAAATGGGGTCTCCCTGAAGCCAATAAGGAAAAGTTGGCACGTATGTGCTAGAACATGCGTTTGTAATTAAGAGAAACTGTAAAAATTAATTTTATGTACAGTAGACATTAAGAACATCAAGATTTTTATGAATGTATTTTTAGTAATGCTAATAGCATTGAAGGTGTTAATGTATTTAATATTTTTTTTCCTATGTGTTCCGATGTGACTTTACACTGCACCTATGGATTGCGCACATCCTGCAGTCCGTATATCTGTCTGCATACCGCAGATAACGTAAAGCGCACTTATACCCGTATTGAAATGGAAACGTTTCTTCAGATCGGCTTGAATAAATGGCCGACGTGCGCGCAAGTTGCATGTGATTTTTTAACACAGTTGCGTTCAGATGGCGCTCTTTAATGAATCAGGCCCGCAGTGTTTTAGTTGAACATGGCCTTTGTTAAAAGTAAAAGCATTCGCTACGTTTCATAAGAGTTTACCAAAGGTAGAGGATGGATGAGGGGATGGAGGGAGTACAGGGGAGGAGATGACCAGGGCTTGCAGAGCCGCACTGTAATGTTCACTTAAATTAAACAATGTACTTTACCTGTATGAGTCATACCTGAAAAATTTAATTTTGGGGTTTAGAGATCCTTTAAGCAACATATTACACATTTACCATCTCTGATCAACACCAATAAATTCACCTTTGTCTAAATCTGCAAAATTATCATAACGTTCACAACATAAACCTCTCACACTCACGCCAATGTGCTACGCTTTGCGCTCTGTCGATCAGACCAGTGTACCAGTACTTCTGGCATATGTACAAGACTACAGACACGGAAGCATGTGTGTGTTTACACAAAAGACGTTTCAAAGCTGCAAAAATCCCTCTTGTTTGGTTACACTAATTTCCCTTGAATGAAGTTTGTATGCCAGCCAAAACAATAGTAGTTATCCAGCCCTCCAGAGCTCAATCCCAGATGTATTCTATAAATAATTGGAAACTTCTTTGGTAGTCCTTTTAGCTAGTCTCGTTTTTAACATTATTTACATTTTTAGCATTATTTAAATTTTTATTCATACCTACTTCCACTATGCTTAACTAGACTATCCTCTTTTGTAACATTCGAATCAATAACTATTTGTCCTTATTGAAATGGAAATAAATCTTCAACTTTCAAAACAACGGGGAAAGTTATAAGTCGACTCTAGAATTTGCAGGAAAAAAAAAGATACAAAAAAAAGTTCAAATCTCCTATAGATGTTCAGCGTGTTACTTATCTTGCTAACATCTTATTTTGTACTGTAATCTAATGATTATAGGGAATTTGCACTTTTAAAAAAAACGTTTTCCAAAAGTGTTCATAACACCCTCCCAAAAAATATCTTTTTCATGTTGCAAAATCATTGTTAAACATCCTCAATGTGTGTTTTGGTGTTTGGTCTGCAGACAGGATTAGCTATAGATAAAAATAGAAAAAGATATATAGATTGATTTAGGGAACATTCAAGATGATTAGTCATTGTTGCCTACTCTCCCGGTACATCTGGGAGACTCCAAATTTCTGGGACTCCTGGGAGTGCAGGGCAACCTCTCGGTTCCCGGCCACTTCAATAGTTAAGTGGTGGGTGGGCGGGGCTTAGTGACACAATTCGCGCTTCATTGTGGCCCTGCCCCCTGCTGTAATAGGCCAGAAAATGTGAGCGTGGCCAAATAGAGGCGCCCCCACACACCTACCTCGCTCTCCACCCCGATCTCCCGGAGCATAACTTGCCAAATTTGGCAAGTATGTGATTAATTAACTATTCATATGTATAGATAGTACCATTTTTTTCATTACAGTTGGACACACTTGCCATGTTTATTTCATCCAGGTCAAATATATGCCCCTTATTAAACATGAGATCTTACCACGTAATACCATGTGTAATGACGTAATGCATGGGCGTATAACTAGACATTTTTAGCCACCATAGCAAAATTTTGTAACAACAAATACATATATAAGCAAGAGAAAGGACATATTAGATTTCCTCATAAAAAAGACAAAACTCATGTAGCCATTGAGACGACCGGCGGTGGAATTTCTAGCGCTTTGTAATTGTTAAAAATAGTTATAAAATTGCTGCCTTTTTAGGATATAAATATCAGATGACTAAAAGTATAGACAAGAAATAAACAGCATGCAATATAAAAGCAAATAAGCAGAACCTGTTCTCTCTGCTTTTTTGTTTTCTTTTGGAATAGCACATGTAAACAATTAAAAGTCTAGGGGGTATATTTACTAAATTGCGACTTTGAAAAAGTGGAGATGTTGCCTATAGCAACCAATCAGATTCTAGCTGTCATTTTGTAGAATGTACTAAATAAATGAGAAGTAGAATCTGATTGGTTGCTATATGCAACATTTCCACATTTTCAAACCTGCTGCTAGTTAGGACAATGACACCATACTTGACTACTCTCCCGGAATGCCTGGGAAAAAACGGATCCCCAGCAAGAGTAGTCCATTGTCCCAAAATTCATGCAACCTTTTTGACAAGTGGGCAGTACTGTCATGATGCAATTTGTGTCATCATGGTAGCACCCATTTGCGCGGTAGCGGTTGAGTCGTAATGACACAAAACGCAATGTTGGACAGTGGGGCTTGAGTTGTGATGACACAAATCACGTTGTCACGTGACCCACTCACGTCCCTTGGACCTTCCCTCCATGTAGCTCCAAAAAGTAGGAAAGTATGATGGACACCAAAGGCCACATGCCACCTACAAGGTGTAATTAACAGTGAAATATTAGAATGCCGATTAAATTTTCCTGTTCAGAAAATGGACAAAGTCATGGACAAAATTTTTTACTTAGCTATATATGGTAGGAGATAGGGTGTGGTTTAATGGGTCTGCTGCAGGCATCTTATGTAGGCTTTCAAATAATTTTGGGGGTTTAGCCACTGCACCAGTCAAGTTTAGACAAATCAATAAACAGATCCACATTCAAATAACATAGAAACATACCTTTGCTGTATATGGGCCTAATATAGTTACTTCTGGTGACTGCACCCCCACCGGTCTCGATGGTCTTGTTGTGACTTCTGACCAATCGCTGTGGTTTGTTCCTCCATTATGGGTCAAAGCCCGAATCCTGTATTCGTATGTTTTCCATGGGTTAATTTCACTTGTTGCATCCTTGTACTGCATTGGGTGATTTCCAGGTAAATTTGCTACCGTGTACACCTGTTCCGCACCCTTGAGCCTCCTTTCAATTCTAAATTGTTCTATTAAACCATTTGGCTGGAGTGGAGGACCCCATCGTATCACCACGGATGTGGGGCTATCAGACTGGAGGTCAGGTGGTGGAATGTAGCTGGGTGCATCTGGAAGGGTCTCTATGACCTGTGAATTTTGGGATAGTGAACACCCAGCAGACGTGCACCCCTCCAGCTGATACTGGTAAGTCGTGTACGGAACTAAATCATAAAATGTGAAGCTTGAGCTATTTCCTGGAACAACCGCCTGCAGACTTCCATTTTGGTAAACTCTGTAGTGGGTTATTACACCGTTGGGTTTTGCCGGGTGTTGCCAAGTGATAGTTATGGATCTCGATTGCACATTGAAGGGAAGAGGCGGGTCAATGGATTCTGGTTCTGTTGAAGACAAACAAACATGGAAATTGTAACGTAATGTTATTTTACCATGAAAACAAATATAAAACGGTCGTTGGCAGCATGGTGAGAAATTGACATTGAAATTGACACAAAGAGACGGAAACAATACAGAAATACAAAAAGACAGAGGCAGGTCCAACAATAAAACAGAAAAAAAATAGATTCTACGTGCAAAATATTATTCACACAAAACTAGCAACTATACACAAGGTCATATTTAAAAATGTTCATAAATTTAAAATATAATTGTGTGGTCATTGTCCAACAGCTTCCTATGTCCTGCCTGATCCACTTCCATTCTATTAAACTTTGTTTGTATAATCATATGTCATCATCATCATCATTTATTTATATAGCGCCACTAATTCCGCAGCGCTGTACAGAGAACTCATTCACATCAGTCCCTGCCCCATTGGAGCTTACAGTCTAAATTCCCTAATGTAGACACACACTCACACACAGACACAGACAGACAGAAAGGGAGACAAACAGACAGAGAGGGAGACAGACAGGGAGAGACTAGGGTCAATTTTGATAGCAGCCAATTAACCTACCAGTATGTTTTTGGAGTGTGGGAGGAAACCGGAGCACCTGGAGGAAACCCACGCAAACACAGGGAGAACATACAAACTCCACACAGATAAGGCCATGGTTGGGAATCGAACTCATGACCCCAGTGCTGTGTGGCAGAAGTGCTAACCACTAGGCCACCGTGTGTCAATTCAAGGCCAGTCTTTTGCGAAATTAAAAAATCGACAACAGAGTCAAATGGCTAATAAATTTGCAATATAGACAACTTAAACTTTTTCCCTTGGTCAAGTCTACACTGGTGACTAAGCCACAACTGGACCTTCTGTAACTCACTAGGAGTGCAACACACATAGATCCCATAAGGGCTCATCTTTTACATTGATTTTGGCTCACGTTCGAGTGCAACCTATCACAGGTCAAAGTTGTCTATTTATCCTAGCCTTTAAATTTTTCCAAAATTTGGTAAAATTACATTGTACTTCATAGATAATAATTTGCAGGCCAGATAAATTAGACTAGCTCAATAAATGTAACTCTAGCACTATTTTCATTTTCCTATCCAGGGGCCTGATTCATTAAGGATCTTAAATGAAGAGGTATCTTATTTCAGTCTCCTGGACAAAACCATGTTACAATGCAAGGGGTGCAAACTAGTTTTCAGGTTTTGCACATAAGTTAAATACTGACTGTTTTTTCATGTGGCACACAAATATCAACTTTAAATTTCAGTGTACAAATAAGCTATCAAGTATTTGTGTGCTACATGAAAAAACAGTCAGTATTTAACTTATGTGCAAAACAGAAAACTAGTTTGCCCCCCTTGCATTGTGACATGGTTTTGTCCAGGAGACTAAAATAAGATACATCTTTATTTAAGATCCTTAATGAATCAGTCCCTAGGAGGTGATTCAATTCATCGACAAAAGTGAATAGTTCACTTTCAGTTTGCAAGTATTTAGAATCACTTAAACTGACCGTTCATAAAAGAAGTATCGTACAGGGTTAACATGATTTACAGACTAAGTAACAGATTACAATTCTATGATCCAAAATCCGATATAATAAATCAATTTTTTTTTATTGTCTTTCTTTTTTTTGGTTTTTTAAACGATACCGCGGATCCATAACCAGCGTCTTGCTGCCTCTTTGTCATTCCCGTCCATGTTTTGCAATTTATCTACTCCCTGTTAATATTGTAGGTGATTTTTTATTGTGACTGTGACAGAAGTTGCCGATTTAGCTCTTTTACCCACTGATAAATAAACAATGCACAGATCTGACCTTTGGGTTAACTGGTTTTTATGCCACATCCACTCAGCACTCTAACAGATTCAATTACCATAAAGGTTCAAGAGCCGGGATGAATACTGAAAAAGAGAGCGACCATATGCCAGCATAGGTGGTGTGCTACAGCAACTCCTCGCCAGCCCCCCAGAGAGAGGCCTTAATTGTAAATAATTCCACCACGCGACACAATCAAGTCACCTTGAATGCAAAAGCCTCAGTCTGTGGAGGGAAAGTGTTATTTAAGCTTTACTGGTCTGCGTTAAATTCTGCAATTTGAAGGGCTGTTAAGTTTTTCAATTGAAATTTCATTTAAAATGCAGGTGCTTTTTATTATATCGAAGCTTTACTGCTCTCTAGGTACAAGGAAGAACATGGTGAAATAACAGCAGCCTGCCTCAATCACTGATCAGTGTAACAGCTGTAATTCGAGGACATTTAGCATTCTTATAAACCACATCCTGATAAGTAGAAATTGCTACAGCAGATCAGGGAATGAGAATAGCCTTCGTTTTAGCCCGGAGCAAGTTTTGACATTTATGAGATATTTTTTTTTTTTCTTTTACCTCTTTCTTCTGTGTATGTGTGTCTGAGAGCAATAGATTTTATTATATATCTTAAAAAAAAAAAGAGAAAAGAAGATATACTTGCGTTTGGTAATTGTTTAAAATAGCTATAGTTTTTTTTTTTTTAAATCTTCAAATGTCAGGGGTTTAAAATGTAACAAAATATGTCAGACGGAGAGTTTGTGAATGTGTATTATATATATTACATACATATAATACCGAATCGTTCTGTCTGCTGAAGTAAAGGTTTCATTTTGACTTTTGGTCAATGTACGACCTTCCTCCGGGACCAGGAGAGTGACTGCCAATGCTGATTATTTCTAAGCCCAGAGACCTAGGGACATCATTTTGGTTTGGTAGGCATTAAAATTTAATAACAGGTGGACCTCAATTGCCCATTTAACAATTTGTTTAATAAATTATGCTTATCTTAAAGTAAGTTTAATGGATATATATTTAAGAGCACAATTTATAGTTGATATCTACAACATAAGGTTAAAGAGCTAGCAAAGTAGCTATTACCCATTAATATACATGTAAGTCTGAATTGCTAAGCAGAATAATGTAATGAAATTACTGGAGTATTTATACTTATCTAAATAAGTCTATCAGGATCTCTTCCACTCCTCTTCAGGGGGCCGCCATGTTCTTCTCTAACATAGCAGACGCAGAGTGACTGACAACTTGCTGTACTTGTTTTACAGAAATGAACTTAGTGGATTGGTTGGTTCCTGCACAGGGTCAGCACCAGTGAGGCCAGTTCGCCTCATGGATCACATTATAAGAACTTTCATCTGTCTCAGATCACATTAAAGAACAACAAACTAACATTAAGGATATTTGTGGCCGTTAGCAGTCTGACGTAGCTACAAATAGAATATAAGGACATTCCGCAAGTGAGATTGATTTAGATAAAGACGTGACAGCCTCCTTAAGGCTGGGTACACACTACAGGCTTATCGGGCCAATCACACGATAAACGATTGTTCATCCCAATATTGCTTTAGTGTGTACACTGAAACAATGAGCGAACAAAGCCAATTGTATCATTGCATTTGATTTTTAAACTGGACTAAAAATCTCGCTCAACAATGGAACGATGTCATTCCAATTTTGCAGTGTGTACGCACTCAGGAACGGCAGTGTCCATAGATGTCTATGGAGGGTGCAGAGTCACCATCTTTTCAGCCAATGGTTACAACAGAAGAAGAGCACAAATCTGAAGGTAAATCTCATAAGGTTAACATCCCTTATTAATGAACTTGATGGAAGCACTACATTTAGATAAACACTTCTTTAGGGTATATTTACTAAACTGCGGGTTTGAAAAAGTGGAGATGTTGCCTATAACAACCAATCAGATTCTAGCTGTCATTTTGTAGAATGTACTAAATAAATGATATCTAGAATCTGATTGGTAATAGTACTCATTATTACAGTTAGTACGGTAATTTTTAACACTGAATACAGGTTAAAATTATCGTATAAATAGTAATAATGTGCAGGCCGCGTTACTTTCAAGAGTAACGCGTCCAATTGAATTCTCCCCTACGAGTTTTGAGAGATCTTTTCACAAACAATCTTTTAATTGAACAATTTGTGCACACAGAGAGCGATTTTAATCTGATAGATTTCATGTATTTAGCATGCGCAGAAAAGAAATATCCAATTTATAATCGCTATTAACGTCTGAGCAATATTTGTTTTTAGGTACACCCGTTGACCATCACTGATATATTGGTAGATGTTGGTATACTTGTTCCGTTTAGGCCTTTTCTCGTGTAAATTGGGCTGATGTTACAAAGAATTCCATCCGCGTGATACCTCGTGTCCGAAAGGGTCACCGCAATTATGTAAAACACGAGGAGCCCCCGGTAATTAGGGCAGTCGGCTAATACGATGAGAAGCTTTGAACAAGGGAAAAGTTATGTTCCCAGCTGTAGCTATCACTTTCTAAACTAAGAATTCACGGGTAAGATGACATGAAAAAGATGGTTATAAAATTTTAATGGAATGATAAAAGGCAAAAGCCATCCTCTCAGCTGAATTCTTAAAATCCCTATATATCACCATCAAGTCCTTAACTGTAAAATCAATGTGGAATATAACATGTTGTCAATGCTCTTGTCGCGGGTTGGGAGACAGCTAACTATGACAGCTACACAGTTTAGGGAACGTGCACTGAAAAGAAAAACAGATCTGTTGTGACTTCCAAGCAATTATTTGTACAACTAATTATTGATAAAGGGAGCGGCACCTTTTTTTTTGTTCTTTCTCATCCCGCCGTGCTGAGAAAAGATCTATGATTCATACCCCAGGCCCGCCATCATTAATAAAAGAAGATTGCTTCATTTCTGCAAATTAAATTATCTTTTTTTTTCTTTTTTATGGCAAGCTATTTTGTTCAACTACTTTAGAAGTCTGTACTTGAAATGAAGGGGAAAAATGCTATAAATATTTCCCAGTTATCTGTCTGTAACAAAATTCGGCTTTATTTACTTTCGTTTTCAGCATCTCAATCTCGGTTTTCATTGATCCCCGTGGGAATGGTTGGTAAATTTGATCCTGCAGATGTAAGAATGAATGACGGAATTTGGTGCACATGGGTGATCTGTAGATTAAACTGTTAAACGTTTAATTTATGGAGAACTCTGCCCTGAAAAGCTGCATTTGTAAAGTCGCTGTTCAGTGCAACCCTTCACTGGATTTTAACTAAATGTAAAATCTAACAATACCAGGTGATCATAATGCTTTATTTATACAGAATCGGCATATTATGCAACGCTGCACAGAAAATATGCAATCGTTCACGTCAGTCCATGCACCAGTAGAGCTTACTTTGTAGATTATCTACCAAACAAATGCACACACAGTGGGAGGAAACTGGAGCACCAGAAGTATACCCACGCAAACACAGGGAGAACATACAAGCTCCACAATGTTAGTGTCCTTATCACAATCGAGACCAGGGTCCCATCGCTGTGAAGTGACAATGCTAACCATTGCACCATTTTACCAGGTTAGAGGGAAGAGTGTTCGGCTGGGTATACATGGTGCTGTTCCAACGTCGGTGGGGTTGTAAGGTGGAACTGCAGTCAGCTCCTTGCTGACTATGGCTCAGATCATAGATGAATAAGAATTATTGTCTTCTAAGAAGACTTACACCTTGGATGCTGCAACCGGTGTTGACTGGTGTAACGTTCAAAGCTGATTTCAGCATGTGGCGTGTACATCTTCATAGGGGGAGATTCAATTGTCGGCAATGTGGCTGTCACGACGCTTACCTGTTCCAGCGCTGATCCCACGCTCCGTACCGCCGCACTTCCGGGTAGGTCCCGGCGGAGGTCAGCTGATCTCTGGGCGGGGAATTCAAATCCTACTTCAGCGCTGCTCTGACACACTGTCTGTGTCAGAGCAGCGAGTTACCTGCATCTGGCTGTGTTCTCTGTGCTCCTGTCTCCCCTGTGCTTCCCATTTGCTACTCCTGACTCCTGTGTACCGAACTGGCTGTTATCTTGACCATTCTCCTGCTTCATTCCTGGAATTGCATATTGGACAGACTTCTGTGTACCGAACCGGCTATATCCCAGACTACTCTCCTGCTTCACCCTTGGTACTGCATATCGGACTGACTCCTGTGTACCAAACCGGCTGTGTTCCTGACTACCTTTCTGCCCTTGGGACTACACCGCGGATTGTTTCCTGCATACCAACCAGCTTCTACTCCAGGCTGCTACCTTCTAGATATACGTAGGCTAACCTGGGGGCCGCGACCTGCGGTTCTCCGGCAGCAAAACCCACCCTGCCTTGCAGCGGTTCTTGGAGAAGACCGGGAGGGCCGTTAGACTCCGCGCCCTAGGAAGACCAGCGTAAATACTGACTAAGGTAACTTTGAAACCTAACAGTGGCGCATGGACATTGCGCCGCGCACGTTGTCGGAAATTACGGTAGAAATCTCCGCTCATTTTCCCCCGCACTCCATAGATGTTTCTATCGAATCTCCACCCCGAAGTGTTACGCGGACGTTTCGGAGACACTTCACGGCTAATGGAATCCCCCCTATACAGTACAATTAGTATACATCACTAAATTCCAGACTGGAAAAATCTTCAAAAATGACTCTCACTCCCAATCTCTGTCCAAAACACATTAATTTCTCATGAGCCCTCGACAGGGGCGAAATAGTGCATTACCGTGCCCCATGTCTAAATTTGGATATGGGGCCCAGCGATGTGGCTCTCATCTCTCTTCAGAGCACAGCAGGGGCCTCTTCTGAGCATGTAAAGTTCGGAGCCTGCACCAATTGTGCATGTGCTCGCTCAAAAGACCCTATTTCCTACATTTCTATGAGCTCCAAAAATTGGGAGTGTAAAGCGAAAATTGTGACTGTGTAAACAGGTATGTACTCCCTTTTTAAGGGACATTCAGTCATTTTGTGCCTGGCGAGGGAGCAGTTGTATATCTGTTCCCACCCCATCCCCACCCCCACAAACTCCAGTCTATGGTATCTGGCAGCATTAGTGGAGTAGGTGCAATAGAGGAACAATACTACTACTCACTTTCCTGGCGTCTTACCACTCATGCAGACAGTCACTGTTATGCCAACACACCAATGCAGAAGTTGACATCTTGCTTCTCGCTGCAAACAGTTTTTGCAGAGCGAGGCCATCAACCAAGCGGTTGGGGGAGGATGCAGGCCAGGCAAGTCTCTTACAATGGTGCCACCTGAGATGTAGTTCTCACTAAGGGGCATATTTAAGAAAGCACGATAGTGCTCTTACCGGGAAATTAAGGTCCCTCTGTGTCCTCCGCATATTTATGAAAGGTGCATCACAGCAGATATCATGGATATCTGCTGCTTTGCACTCCTCTTAGTTTTTGGGAGCAGTCACCATTCAACAGTATGGTGACTGCTCCCAGCCAAAATCTAACAAGTTCCGAAAAAACACTTTTTTCGGAAACTTGTCTTGATAATGTACGGCAGCTGAAACTGGCGTACATTATCATAATTGTCAGATTTCAGGGCTGTCAGCTCTGCTCCGAAGAGCAGAGCTGGACAGCGCATGTGTGGAGGGATCACATGATCCCTCCCTTTCACTCACCGCTCGCTCTCTGCAACTATAGTTGCAGAGACAGAGCGGAGATGTTTTTTTTGCGCATGTGCGGTTTTTCGAACTGCACATGTGCAGTTCCAGAGTAAATAAAAATGAAGAACACCTGGAGGAGATCCGTGGACAGCGCTTCCGAAGAGGCGGGGTAAGTGTGATTTGTTTTATCACAGAAACAGCAGCTTTTCGGAACTGCTGTTTCTGTGATCCGTTTTTAATAAATTTGAGAAATAGTTCAATCCTTATCCTTGCGATAAGGATTGATAACTATTTTTCATTTTTGCCGATGATTGATAAATGTGCCCCTAAGCCTCATAAAAGGAATGATGGTAACTGTGGGGGAAAATTTTGGGGTTATCCACTATTTTTTATAAATGTTACTATTTCATCATTTTCGGGCCATTACTGACTTATATTTCAGTAATTGTACCATTCAGAAAACCAGAAAAGAAAACATTTAAAATATTGCAGGGGTAATGGGATTCTGTCATACCACAGACAGGAAAGGGGGGGTTGGGGGCAGGACTATAGTGCGTGCTAGGGGTGCAGCGGTTACAAAAAAACAGAGCGGAGACCTTTACTGACCCGAGCATGCGCACTGGCATATGCGCCACACAGCGCATGCTCAGAAGCGGTGCAAAGATAGGGGGACCAAGGAGACGAGAACGGCGTGGCCCACAGTCACCACCAAGTGTTTCTTCATGGATGGATGTACTATAAAGTGCTCTGATAAATAGATGGATAAGGTGGGGGATGCCAGGAGCAGTGCAGAGATAGACAGGGGTGATATAGTAGATTATAGTCACTCTGACCCAAATTACAGAAACACCCTTATCCGGGAAACCCCCCCAAAATTCCAGATAATAGACGCCATGGGGTATATTTACTAAACTGCGGGTTTGAAAAAGTGGAGATGTTGCCTATAGCAACCAATCAGATTCTAGCTATTATTTTGTAGCATGTACTAAATAAATGACAGCTAGAATCTGATTGGTTGCTATAGGCAACATCTCTACTTTTTGAAACCCGCATTTTAGCAAATATACCCCCACATCTCTAATGTCAATACATTTTAAAACATAAGTTGATTGTGCATTTTGTATAGAATTTAAGAAGCACTATAATTGAAAATATATATAAGATTTCTGCATCAATGTGTTTTCTGGAGACACAATAGTCTTCTCTTCATGTCCTTGTTGTATAAACTTGTTTTACAATCCATATCTAATGGTCTAACTCTGTGTCTTCCCTAGAGCATGTAGAAATTGCCTATAAAAAATCGTCTGAATGATAGCTTGAAAGTTAAACTTTATTTGTGATAAAATTGTTTAAAACTTCCAAAACAGAATGTGTTTGACACTTGTCTTTTGCACGCTGTATGACAGCCACATTGCAAAGAGCACTCTTAATATGCACCTTCTGGTTGCGCACTTGGAGTTACACGTAAATCTAAAGGGTGCACGTTCATATAGCGCACAGATATTGGATAGCTTTGTCTTTACACTGCAATTTAGAGTAGAGCTAAGAACCCCCCCCCCCACACACACACATACACACAACTCCAAATCTATTGAAGCGCATTACATTTGCGCCATTACCAACCACAAACCCTGCCATGGTTAACATCATAATTATAGAAAGAGTCGCCCACTGTACGTAGACCATTTTTCTGCCCGGTATACGTTAGGGATCAGTCACAGGGGCCTATTTATCAAGCCTTAAACTACGCAGGAATGACTGTTTCCACATGGTTGAGGCACATCCTAGCAATTTAACAAAAGGCTAATGCAGGAGATATCAGAGACCTCAATGGGGACTGTGGTCTGGGCCAATTTATCAAGCTCTCAAAAGCTAAGGTTTTCAGAACTTGACCGCGATGACTAACGCCATCTAAAGAAAACTGAGCCATTGCCAGGTAGCCTCTTATCGGTGGTACTGTCCTGGTATGACTTTTTTGATAAATGTCTATGTTATTTCATCCCTTATTGCTCCAAAAAGCGTCAATAAGGGAAGATACTGCGCATGATAATTTGGCGGTGGATAATAAATAGACTGTACAGTAAGATCAGGAAGGGTCAGAACGGAAAACTGTTTGTTGAAAACTGGCCAGCCATTAGCAGCATAGCGGAAACTGATGTCATACAGTCATATTGTCCGAGACAGCAAGTAATGTCTTGTATATTGGATTAATATAGTGAACGCCACCCAAAAGGTAAAATTAGTTTCAAGTGGTACCTCATTTAACTTTAAAATGTCTAATTTTCTTATTGCAAAAGTCCTATCTGTACTAAAAAAGCAAATTACACCACCATTTAACCAAAACATCTGATCAGGAACGTAATCTTACCGCCGTGCTCAGTAGAAACATTAGTCCATTTACTAAAAGTCTCCCCATACGCATTGGAGGCAACGATCCTGACTTCATATGTCGTATATGGTCGGAGGTCTTTTATGGTATAAGTTAAGGAGGCGCTGGGGCCCGAAAATACACTATTAAGGCAAAAACAAAACAAAATATATATTGATACAATACATGACGTTGAAATTGTTATCATTATTATGATGCCACATATAATAAATTATTTATTTTACTGGGACAGCAGGAAATGAAAGTTACAAATCTGCTTACTCGGTGACTTTGTTGGTGGCGTCCGTGGCTCTCATCTGGAGCCGATAGTTGGGCAAGCCGAGAGCGTTATTGCGAACTGGTGAAGACCAGACAACCTGAAGACTGGTCGGGCTGGCAGATGAACGCCTGGGAGGCAACACACCATCTGGAGCTGTCGGGAAAACATGGATGAATTAGAGCAGAGAAAACTGTGGGGAACATATGCTGGATAACATTGAAATGCTTCATATACTGGAAAAAAACTTCTCCTCAGGATCAACAGCAATGTTAACATGGACCATTTAATTTAATGTTTCACTGCTGAACTACCTCCGTACCAAATCTTATTTCAGCATTACCACAAGGCTCGCAGGGTTAACATAGCACTAAAAATATATCTTTACCTATAGCAACAATTTTATTCTTCATGCAGATAAACCTTACTTTTATGGTACATAACATTTAAAAGGCAGCTTTTCAATGCAAACTAAGCAAGTAGTAAATATATGATGTACAGGATCTGCCTCGAGAAAATCTCTTCTTTTTCTCTGTCCTCGTACTTTCCATTCAAGATACAACTAGCGAATGTATAATTACACATAACATCTGTGTGACTACAGTACAGACAGAGCCATGGTGAAGGCACTGGAAACTGTGGATTAGGTATATGGAATCTTTCCACAGGTGTGTTTAATTTATGTGCAAAATAGATTGTTGATTCTGGGAGGTGCACAGTACAAGATCCCTTAACAGGAAATAAGTTCCTGTAGAAAACTACTTGTAGGAATGGAGCTAAGGACTTTTGTTCAGAGAGAGCTTCACGGTAAATTCCATGTTTGCAAGAATCCTTGTTTTAATCTAAAAATATAATATATAGATAAAACAATTTATTTATATATATATATATATATATATATATATATATATTAGGATATAAATGGTAAAGGGCGGCGCCTTCAGGTGTATACAACGTATATAAACATATAAGCACAAATGTACACAGAAATAGTCCAGAGGAGTTAGAACAGGACGGTGTCTGTATCTGCACCGCAGGTAACTAAAGATCACTGTAGTACAGGATAAATATATTCAAAAGTTGATCGTGCAGAATAAATAGAAGTGGTGTGCGTACCAGATATATAAAATCAAACCGCTTATCTGTATAGTAGCTCCTTAGAAATCCCGGAGTATGATCTGCAACCAATTCTCCTTAGCGATGGATAAAATGTATGTTCTAAAACAACCGCGACACCAAACTTATCTGCTGTTATAACAGGTGTGTTCTCTCCTGCAGCCGTCCAGGAGAAGAGGCCTCAGCAGGACTTCGCACATAGAGGTGAAGTGGACTCACCTGGGGCTGATACTTCTCCTCTCCGTCTCCATTACAATGACCGGTTGCTTTATCTGGCAATATAAACTCCCCAAACTGGAGGCCGGTAAGTGTCTGTGTGTCCCTGGTGGGGGATGGGAGCAATCTGTGTATATAGGGAGCAGGTCTGCACTATATTCTATATGTATATATAGAATATATGTCTATATCCAAAATAGATATATATATATATATATATATATATATATATATATATATATGTATATATATATATATATATATATATATATATATAACCACAACAATTGATATACTCTGGCGCTATCTACCACATCGGTCAGTATTATATATAAAAGTTCACAATACTATATAGTATCAGATATAATAATCGATAGTCCACAATCACTTCACTCATGTGTGAGTGGCAGCCACGTATAAGCCTGTATCCAGATGGTCAATCCAGAAGAAAATAGTCACTAGAACAAAGCACAGGCAGGGCGCCTCATAGTGTAATACCAGGACAACAAAGGACAAAATGTGTATATATACACACCACTTTATGTGTGAGCAATAATTCATATGCGTACCAGAAATATGAGCATAATAGCCAGAAGATGTTTCCTTGTAGGCAGCTGTATCTAGTACATGGACACCCTTCCAACGGCGGTATAATAAATGGAAGAGGATACAATGTAAAAAGCAATACAAATTTAATAAACAGAGTAAACACTGAACTCACATATGGTTCACCGGATACAGCTGATCAACAGTGAGGCTCGATGCGTTTCGTCTTGATGATCACAAGACTTCCTCAGGAGCACAGAAATGTATAACACCGGACTAACCGGCTTTTTATCGAGTCCGCGCGCCATTTTGGCGCATGCGCACGGTCCGCCACAATGTGCGCAGGCGCGGGGATCGAGAATTTGAATAACTTTATTGTAAACAGCAACAAGTTCTGTGTGCAATCGCAGTAGTATCACTGAATCAACATATAAGATGCGATCTGTACACAGCGCCAGAGCATATGTTATATATAATTAAAAAACAATCATATCACAAATATAAGCGGCACAGAGATTTTATATATATATCCCTCCTGTACCGCTATCCTTACTAATAATACTATATCTCAAAGTGTAGCATAAGAATTATAGCATATATAAATTACTACAATATACAGTTATATAAAGAATAGTGTCATCCCTAAAGTATGTAATACAAGGCTAGATGGTAACTTACAAAATCACACCATCTCTTATAAACCATGTATTTATAATGTGCAGCAACAGATTTGACATAAATATGTACTAAGAAAGATAAAAAGTGAAAGTGCTCGTGTGCATAGAGAAATTCACTTAACTACACACACCTCAAATAAATTAGAGAAGAGGTCATATTAATAAAGTGCAAATACATATAACACTAACATACTTAATGCCTAAAAGACACTAAATACCATAAACCCAATGCTATATAATAAACGCCTAATACATTAAGCGACACAATCTATGGGTAGCTATCAAAAGCTATAATATAAAATGTAAAGGAAATTTACATCACAAGTAGGAGTTACATCTAGTATCATTGGCCAATGTAACAGTAATACAAAATCCAAAAGGGGTTATACATAATACAAAAAGAGAGAAGGGGGAGGGGGGGGAATTGTTATATATATATATATATATATATATATATATATATATATATAGAGAGAGAGAGAGAGAGAGAGAGAGAGAGAGACATAGATATATAATAAATATATATACATATATATATATATATATATATATATATATATATACATACGCATATAGATATACAATAGATATCTATCTATCTATCTCTTTATATGTGTATACGTATATATATATATATATATATATATATATATATATATATATATGTATATATATATATATATATATATATGTATATATATATATATATATATATATATATATGTATATATATATATATATATATATATATATATATATACATATATGTATATCTATAGATAGGTAGATAGATATAAAATTGTATTATATGCCCAAATAAAGGTGAACACAACTGTGTTGAAATTTTGTGCAAATCATCCATCTCTTGAGGCCATGTGGGAAATTGTGTGACCAATAGGATAACAATTTTTTTAAAACAAAAGGTTTGAAAATGTCACCTCTACCAAGGGGTAGTTTGTACGGAGATGTCTGAAGTTGGTCCTAGAGAAAACTGCTGCTTAAGGGTCAAAAATGTTATGAGGTTATGAATGGTATATATGAATACATTTGCTATGTGTAAGAATCTCTAAGTATCCCTGGTAGTAAGGACTTGCCAATAATATCTTTGGGTGTGAAAGTGAAAATAATAACAAGCTAAATTTTAAAGCAGGTTGCCACAACTTCACTGTTTGCTAGGGAGGCATTTTGATGGCCTTGGTAGACACGGCTAAAGCTGGTCATACATGTCACTACTGCCAATTGGTTCAAGGACTAAATGACCATTACCAATTTATCAGTCAATTAGTTGGCCAAATTGGACTGACCTAGCTATTTGGTGCTCAGGCTTAGTGACAAAATCACCAGTCGGTGTCGTCAGCTGGAATCAGCAAACAAAACAGATGTCATCTACCATTCAACTGCAACAAACCATATAAACTAATATATTTAAATTATGTGAAAGTTCCAAACCCCACAGTCACACTGAAGGCAGCACAGTGGCAAAGTGGTTAGCACTTCTGCCTCACAGCACTGGGGTCATGAGTTCAATTCCTGACCATGGCCTTAACTGTGTGGAGTTTGTATGTTCTCTCCATGTTTGCGTGGGTTTCCTCCGGGTGCTCCGGTTTCCTCCCACACTCCAAAAACACACTGGTAGGTTAATTGGCTGCTATTATATTGACCCTAGTCTGAGTGTGTGTTTGTTAGGGAATTTAGACTGTAAGCTCCAATGGGGCAGGGTCTGATGTAAATGAGTTCTCTGTACAGCGCTGCTTAATTAGTGACGCTATATAAATAAATGATGATGATGATGATGATGAAAAGTGGTGGACTCTTAAAGAAACATATTCCTACCGTGAAGAAAACGAAAATGTAATTTATGAACACCTTTATTAAAACTTTAAACGTATGTTGTTTTGTTGGCAAAATGGTTTAATCATAAATGAATGTGGTAGAGTGTCCGAACTGACATGTCTTACTGTTAAGAAATGTTTATTAATCTGTTTGAAAATAAGATGGGGAAAAAATACATTGTCTCTACAATTTTTCTGCAATAAAACCACTTCTGAGAATATTTCAACTGCCATCATTTTAATGCATGCATGGACAGCTTGACTATACCAGCAAAATTATGTGCGCTATATATGTATATAATGTAAAAAAAAAGTTATGATTACTTGGCGTAAATAAGTTTTTTGTGGAATCATCTTTGCTACACCAGCATTACTTAGCCAGTGAATATGGTTCTTGATGCACTTTCCCCAGAGAAGGAAGAAAATGAGCTTCTGACATAGACTGTGTTTGAACTCTATGTATTTCTAGATTATTTATTTTGTATCTCTAGTGCTCATGAAATATTATCCACACACAATTCCTCTGAGTAACTGTCAAGGCGTTTTTGCATCTGCCAGAGTGGATATCGGCACGATTCCCCTCTATCAATGTACAATGAAGAGCTTTGATGAGAAATGAAAGTCTACATACTGTCGTCGTAACGGGTGTACTTGAGAGATGCAGATACCTGGCAGACTATGAATACACATACAATAAATAGCACCACAATGCATGCTCATGATAAACTGGGTCATTCCCGAATATCTTCTTTCAGAGTTTAATATAGGAATCAGTGTTGAAATTGAGTTGTAGCAACAAATAATTCAGGACCGGGCTGGATGTTGTTGCTAAAAAGCCGCTGAGCATTTTTCAGTAGATTTCCATCTGTAGAGGTTTAGCTGCGTCCTTACATGACTAGGGACGGGAAATGGCAAAAGATAGGCTAAGAGTGCAACTTCTTATTTTGCTGAAATATATTAGTCTATGTTGTGCAGTGATTTCTTTTTTTTACATTCATTGTACTATGTCATGTATAGATCTACTTTACAGACGGATATATCGACTTCACGTTCTGCAATAGCAAGTACTGTATTTACCATTGGTGGTTTCTGAGAAATTACAATAACTTTGTTGTTGAACAGCTGGTAAAGTAAATGATACACTGATATTGTCACACCACCTATCAGACGCCGTCCCCGGCCTCCTCGCTAATCGGGGACGGACGTCTGTTCTCTTGCTAAGCAACTGGGACGCTACTTCCGGCGGTACTGTGCGCATGTGCGCCCATCGCCATAGCAACGGGACGCGCATTTGGATTTCCTGTCGGCGGTCAGCGCGTCTGACCGCCGAACCACTGCCCACCAATGAGGGATGGCCACTTCCTATAAATACCCTGCGCTGACACCACTAGGTTGCCAGAGCAAGTAGTTCTTCTAGCCTCCAGCGTTTGTTAGTTATATATACCTATATATATATATCCTGTCTGATTCCAGTTACTGACCCGGCTCTCCCTGACCTCGCTTTTGGATCCTCCTGTTGTCCTGCATTGTATTCTCCGGTTTGACCTCGGCCTGTTGACTATTCTTCGCTTCCTGATTTGGTACCTTATCTGCCCGCTTGGTTCCTGACTCCTGCATGTACGACCACGAATATCTCCGCCACCTCGCAAGTAGCTTCCTGGGAGGGCCGCGACCTGCACGTCGTTCGCCGCAAAGTCCAAACTTCCTTGCGGGGGTCCCTGGTGAAAACCGGCGGCGTGCTAGACTCCGCGCCTCCTTGTGTAGCTGTGCCAATACTTGCAGGTGCCATTACCTTCCTCGTGACACCACCTCCAATAAATACGATTATTAAAATATTCTCATTGTAAATACTAACTTAGGTGGACAAATTAAGCTAAAACAATGCAGTGATTTGGACACATTTCCAAAAGTGGTTTGTTCATGCTCAAATGTAAAAAAGCGTATTATAGGCCAGAAACGCATATTGCAGTCAACTTAACATGAGCCCCCCAATGTTCATCTTTAATCTATGTAAAACTGAAATAGCCATGTTGCTTGTGCAAGAGCACAGGGGCACGGTAAGACAGGTGTAACCTTAATACTATTACAATATCTATATCTATAGCTGTATATATTTTTATACAGAGCTCGAATTGGGCCACTGGCCCAGTAAACACACAGTTGGCGCCCTTCTCCCTGCTCCTTTTTCACTGTCAGTGAGGAGCCCCGTAGAGAGGAGCCAGAAGACCGAAGAAAGGAAGATGAGGAAGAGAAGAAAACAGAAGAATGAAGGTTATAGAAAGGTCAGTAAAGAACAGAGATGGATACAGTGTGATGAAGGAGGGGATATGGTGTTATGAAGGGGCAGAAGCATAATGATGGGGTAAAAGTGATGATGGAGGGGGTACAGTGTGATGAAGGGGCAGAAGTGTAATGAAGGAGTAAAAGTGATGATGGAGGGGGTACAGTGTGAAGAAGGGGCAGAAGCGTAATGAAGGGGCAAAAGTGATGATGGAGGGGGTACAGTGTGAAGAAGGGGCAGAAGCGTAATGAAGGGGCAAAAGTGATGATGGAGGGGGTACAGTGTGAAAAAGGGGCAGAAGCGTTATGAAGGGGTAAAAGTGATGATGGAGGGGGTACAGTGTGATGAAGGGGGCAGTAGTGTAATGAAGGGGCAAAAGTGATGAAGGAGGCAGCACAGTGTTATGGAGGAGGGGACACAGTGTATTGAAGGAGGCTGCATTGTGATGAAGGAGAGGGCCAATGTGAGGAAGGAGGCTGCAGTATTGAATACATCAACATTTATCTCAGTAAATATATATCTAATGTGACTATTGTAATGAAATTTACACCAAATGTCAGCAACAACCCTTGCAATCCACACATGCAAAGAAATCAAACCATAGATGTCCATAATTTAAATTTTGTGTACTAATGTGAAATGACACATGGAAAAATTATTGAACACATGAAGAAAGAGATGTGCAAAAAGGTATGGAAAGCCAAGATAACAGCTGAAATCTATCAGTAATTAGAAAGTAATCCTGCCAGCTGGTTCAGCCACAACTGATGGCCAATAAAAAGGTTTCTCATGAAGAAGGTGTCACACAAGAAACATCTCATGATGGCAAAGAGCTCTCTCAAGACCTTCGCTACCTTATTGTTGCAAAACATACTGATGGCATTGGTTACAGGAGGATCTCTAAACTGCTGAATGTTCCAATGAGCACTGTTGGGACTATAATACGAAGTGGAAAGAACATAATTTTACCATAAACCAGCCATGACCAGGTGCACCTCGCAAGATTTCTGACAGAGGAGTGAAAAAAATTATCAGGAGAGTTGTCCAAGAACCAAGGATCACTTGTGGAGAGCTTCAGAAAGACCTGGAATTAACAGGTACAATTGTTTCTAAGAAAACAATAAGTAATGCACTTAAACGCCATGGCCTGTAAGCACGCTCACCATGCAAGACTTCTTTGCAGAAGAAAAAACATGTTCATTTAAAGTTTGCTGCACAACATTTGGACAAGCCTGTGAAATACTGGGAGAATATAGTGTGGTAATATGAGAACAAAATCGAACTCTTTGGATGCCATAATACACACCATGTTTGGAGGAGAAGTAGCACTGTACATCACCCCAAAAACACCATACCAACAGTGAAGTTTGGAGGTGGGAACATCATGGTGTGGGGCTGTTTTTCTGCACACTGCACTGGCATACTGCATATGCTGGAAGGAAGGATGAATGGAAAAATGTACCAAGACATTCTTGATAAAAATCTGCTGCCATCTACCAGGATGCTGCAGTTGAAACGAGGGTGGACATTTCAGCAAGACAATGATCCCAAACACACAGCCAAGGACACTCTCAATTGGTTTCAGAGAAAGAAAACAAAACTGCTAGAATGGCCCAGCCAATCACCTGACTTGAATCCAATTGAAAACCTATGGACAAAACTAAAGATCAGAGTTCACAGAAGAAGCCCACGGAACTTTCAAGATTTGAAGACTATTTGTGTTGAAGAATGGGGCAGAATCACACTTGAGCAATACATGCGACTAGTTTCTCCATACAGGAGGTGTCTTGAAGCTGTCATTACCAACAAAGGCTTTTCTACAAAGTATTAAATAAATTTCAGGAAGCGTGTTCAATACTTTTTCCCTGTGTCATTTCACATTATTACACAAAACTTAATTTATGGACATCTATGGTTTGATTTCTTTGCATATGTGAATTGCAAGGGTTGTTGCTGACATTTGGTGTAAATTTCATTACAATAAGCCACATTAAATATATATTCAGTGAGAAAAATGTTGGTGTGTTCAATACTAAGTATACATGTGTATGAGTATATATATATATATATATATATATATATATATATATATATATATATATATATATATATATAGACATATACTATATTTAAGCTTCGACAACCTTAAATATATACAGCTTTTTCCATCACCAGCGATGACTATACCCCTCCCCCCCTCCCTTTTCCACCTCCCACATTCATTTCCATCCTAAATCTACAGTTTCAAGGCATGAAAAACTTGGAGATATTGTTGTTTTTGAGATCTTTTTGCCCGGCTGTTTCTTCTTACTGTTTTACTATTGTGCCTGTTTCTCTGATATTCCACTTTTTGTTCATTGTCTATGGGCTAGATTTACTAAACTGCGGGTTTGAAAAAGTGGAGATGTTGCCTATAGCAACCAATCAGATTCTAGCTGTCATTTTGTAGAATGCACTAAATAAATAACAGCTAGAATCTAATTGGTTGCTATAGGCAACATCTCCACTTTTTCAAACCCACCGTTTAGTAAATTTACCCCTATGTCTCTATTTCAATATTCCAAAAAAAAAAGTTAACAAAAAAACTAACCATAAAATCTAAAAAACTTAGCGACAACAATTCAAACCTGTCCCTTCTATTGCTTATGCTGGAATTCTTTACTTTTAAATGTTCACCTATAATTCTGTCAGTACTAGCAATTACATTTAACACAGTTTTTAGTATATATCACATAAAACACTGGCATATATTTCTTTCAAAGAAATAAATAACCCATAACTTGAAAAACCACGGATTCTGCGAATATTAATGAGCAAAAAAAATCCTTTGCATATGACTTGACAAAGAGAATGGCATTATTTTCCTCTGTCACTTGACGCCAAGTAGCGCTAAAGACAGTTGCGATGTAATGGGGGAAAATGCAATTTTACATTGCATGCAGGGAATATACAGGCTGCTTTATTCTAACTCTGTTATTTAGAGTTGAGTTAGTCCCCCCCTACCCCCAACTATACATCGGTTTGCAAATTTTCAATCCCCCATTCCTCTGCAGTGCAACATGGTTTGGCTGGATTTATGCTTAACTTCTAGGGCTTGATGCAAGGTTGAATACAACTGGGGCGTACAAAAATGTGCACGCAAAACATCATATTTTAGTGCATAATGTTAATCAGACCCATCTAAATCTGCACCAAGCTCTACATCTGTAGTATATGCACCAGATTTCCAAGTGGTGTACTTACACCCACTGATGCATGCCAAGAACCAGGTGGTAAGCACAATATATCATCATCATCATTTATTTATATAGCGCCACTAATTCCGCAGTGCTGTACAGAGAACTCACTCACATCAGTCCCTGCCCCATTGGAGCTCACAGTATAAATTCCTTACTATAAACACACACTCACAGACAGGGACAAAGACAGACAGACAGAGAGGGAGAGACTAGGGTTAATTTTGATAGCAGCCAATTAACCTACCAGTATGTTTTTGGAGTGTGGGAGGAAACTGGAGCACCTGGAGGAAACGCACGCAAACACAGGGAGAACATACAAACTCCACACAGATAAGGCCATGTTTGGGAATTGAACTCATGACCCCAGTGCTGTGAGGCAGAAGTGCTAACCACTAGGCCACTGTGCTGCCCATGTCTTTGCCAACATTTGTTTCATAGCAAAACATGGATTCGCTATTAGGTTTCATATAATACAGCAGATATAACCTTCCTTCTCCCGTACGTATGAAAATAGAATTTATGTTTTTGTAAAATGCACACATAAAATACTATATTTAAGCACAAGCAATAAGTAAAGCACCCATCAGCTTCAGAGGTGATTTCGCAATCAGCCAATCTGAAGCAGCTAGCAAGGGCTGGCAATCGTCATCATCATCATCATCAAGTGTACAATGATAGCAGTCCCTAGGCTGGTGTATATAATACAGGTGTAAAAGTCTAATATACGTCTACATTCAGGTCTGCATTGATTCGCTATTCCGTGAACATGCCCTTTATGTACTCTACGTTAGAACTAGAGATGCTCACTAACCCCCGTGAACTGGTTTTGCTTTTGGATCTGGATATGCTTCGTGTTTTGGTTTGGGTTTTGCCAAAACCGCCCTCGTATGTTTTGGTTTTGGATTTTTTTTAAAAAAAATCCTAAAATATGATAAAATCAAATAATTTTGCTCTTTTTGTGTTCCTACATTATTATTAAACTCAATAACACTAATTTCAAGTCATTTGCAGTCTATTTTGACCACCTCACAGATCACAATATTATTTTCATACACTTTCACTCAGAAGTATAAAGCAGAACTCACTGTACTTCTCAATAGAGCTCTCCAACAAGGTATTTTGACCAAAGCAGAACATCAGTTTCTAAGCACTCAACATCCACGACTACCGGTTATATACTGTATACCCAAAATCCACAAATCCATCACTCACCCACCTGGCCGACCAATCATATCTGGGATTGATTCACTTACTACACACCTCTCTAGTTACATTGACACTTTTTTACAACCCGCAGTTATCACACAGAGGAGTTACCTCCGTGATACTGGCAAACTGGATATTTACTTATGACATGTAAAGTCTGTTCACTCTATACCATCATTGACCATGAGACAGGCTGTGAGCATGTCCAGCACATTCTCACAACAGAAACAAGTATCCCGACTGATCAGATACAGTTTATCATGCAAGCTATTGAATTTACATTACATCACAACTATTTTTGGTTCAATGGAGGATACTATGAGCAGGTTCGCGGGACTGCGATGGGCGCGAAGTTCGCGCCCAGTTACGCGAACCTGTTCATGGCCCATTGGGAAAATCTTACCATTTGGCATAACAACCCATATAGTTTACACATTCTTGGATGGTACAGATACATAGACGATGTGCTATGTATATGGACCGGTAATGTGGACACACTCCAAGAATTTCTTAAATATCTAAATACGAACGATCTCAACCTCAAATTTACCGCTCAGTTTAGTGATACCAGAGTTGAGTTTTTAGATTTGGACATTTCTATCGTCGACAATTGTATACAAACTAAAACTTATCTGAAACCTGTAGATTGTAATTCGTACATCCCAGCATCTAGTGGACATTTGAAGAGATGGCTCACTAATATACCAAAAGGACAGTTCTCTCGAATCAGACTGAATTGCTCTAATCTGGCACTATATGAGGAACAATCTGAGGTTTTGAAGACTAGATTCCTTGAAAGAGAGTATAATGATGTTGAAATACATAAAGCATTCGAACAAGTTAGAGACATGGACAGAGCTACCTTACTTCCATCAAAAGTAAATAAGGACATTTCAAATCCTTTACCACCGGCCCTCATCACAAAATACAATTCCAATCATAAAGAACTTGAAAGAATTGTAAGGAAGCATTGGCACATATTACGCATGGATGAGCATCTGAAGGACATCCTTCCCGGACATCCAAGGATCATTTATAGAAAATCAGATTCGCTTAACACTAAGCTCGTCAAGTGCTGCATTCCAAAAACAACTGCAGAAAAATGCCAACAGAGTTGGCTGGAAAAGAAAAGTGGGGGCTTTTATTATTGCAATAGGTGCCATGCTTGCAAAACTATTATTCATAAGGGAACAAAGCCCATCACCAACTTCCACTCTCATACCACAGGTAACTCCTTTCAGATCAAAACCAAAATCACCTGTGATACTATGGGTGTGGTTTATCTGTTGGAGTGCCCGTGTGGACTACAATATGTAGGGCGTACTATCCGGAAACTTCATGTTAGAATTTCAGAGCACCTTCGCAACATCACCAATCAGTTAGATAATCATACCGTATCATCTCATTTTCTTAAACATCATAACCACGACCACACTAAACTTCAGTTTTTAGGAATATGTAAAGTTCATAAACCTTGGAGAGGTGGAGATTTCATTTCCCTCATTTCAAAAGAAGAGGCGAGATGGATTTTTAATCTTAAAACCCTGATCCCAAAAGGATTGAATGTGGATTTTGACCTGGGTTATTTTCTCCACTCATAATGTATCCACTATATTTGTCCTTATACACATTGATACAATGGGAATAATATGCCAGCTTCCCATTTTATTTTTATACTTATACTTATTTTTATTTTCATTTTTATAATCATTTTTATTTATTTTTTTCAATTTTTTTTTAATTTTTATTTATTTATTTATTTTTTTATTTATTGTTTTATTTTTTATTTTTTATTATTATTTTTATTATTTTTATTATTTTTTTTTATTATTATTTTATTTTTTATTTTTTTATTTTTATTTTTATTTATTTATTTTTATTTTTATTTATTTTTGTTCATTTCATATATATACCATGTACATCACCCATTAATATTTATGCAACCAGATCTATTTATATATATTTTTCTATATATGTTCAAACATGCTCTTTTTTGTTTTGCAACTAGTGCACTATTGTTTTCTTTTGTTTTTTTCCATCATGCCTGTTGGATTGTTGTGCAATCACCAGTACTCAGATTTATTCACTAATTACTTAATTACTCCATTGCCTCTTGGCTGATTGGCACATCCGGATCTCTTTAAAAACTGGCTAGGAAGACCAGTTGGACATTACTATCCCTGAGGAAGCCCACTGGCCATTGCCACCGGGCGAAACGTGTTGGAGACTGTCCCTCAACTCAGTTTTATTCAACTTACTAGCATGCTAGCATCTTACATTACCATATACAGACATCCACATCGGAGACCAGCCTGTAGCGTGTATGCGCTCATCCGCAGCGGCACTACCGCTTCCCCTGTTTAGCCTCAACTTTATGAGAAAGAGAGAGACTACATTGGGGATTAGGAGGACTACATTTGGATCATCACCACCTATATTCTGCTGGGTACCTATCCATTATTGGAGGCATTTTGATATCCATACATTTAATCTCAACACGGAGATATCCCGCAGCGTGCACACGCTATTTGAGCGGGATCATTTTTTCTTTCAACAAGAAGGAGAGGATTTCCTTTTAGGAACTAGAAGAACTTTCTTCCTCATTCTTGTTTTAATAATTGGCATTCTGCTGGGTGCTTTTTATCATTGAAATCAACGTTATATCTAACCTCATCAGCACAGACTCTGGGACCGCTACTAAGTTCTGTCTGCATTATAGACAGCCAGACATCCCTGCTTCATGTGAGTAACGGCTAACAATTTCATTTTTGCTTGCATTTTTCATCATCACCAACATTTTTATTTTTATTTTACAACTCTGGACATTATATTTCCTTACATTTTCTTTTTGCGGTTCATATCAATTGTCATTTCATATTTTAGTAGCTTGCAAGTGCACTCTAACCATATTTGCAATCACACTGAGTTTGTAGTGTTTTTTACCATTATCATTGTTTTCAGCAGTGTCAATTGATGCATGTTAATTGTTTAACACATCTAAGCTGTCTCGTTCCGGCCGGAGCGTATTGTGGACCTATCCATATTAAATTGATATATCTTTCCTTTACAAGCGCCCAGAACCTGACTATTTTTATACGTATCATACACTTTCAGACAAATACATCAGCGACCTGGCTGGATGGTAAGCAACAGAGCAATGACGCAAACACACGACAGTTCCTAGCAAATCTAGGACACATTGGCACACAGCAGTGGCAGAAAAGATACATGGTACAAGATGGAATTGTACTTGGGCCCGCCCTCCCCCTCCTTCCCACCCACCGTTATGTTGAATCTTAGAAAGGAATCCAAAAATTGCAAAATTCGAGACCCGACGACGTAACGATGACGTTTTGCCTCGTTTTTAAATCCGAAAAAGCGCGAAAGTACCGAGCCGGATCGGCTCAGTAATCGAATCTGGTAAGTATGTTCGATTCTCAGGGAACCGAGCCTGAGCATCTCTAGTTGGAACACCTTCTCTGTTCACTGTCATGGCTCATGTTTGCAACTTTGCATAGACACTGGCATGTCTGTTTTTTTGGGCATACACAGAACGAATACACGCACTTTACGCTATGCAAAGAGGCTATGTTAAAATCCGTATCAGGCCCTAAATTAGCCATTTTTTGGTCTAAAAAAGCCCCATGGCAATTCATTTCAAATATGTTAGGTAAGAAGAATTTTAAAATGGGTCACTAAATAGTGTAAAAATGTCTTACTTTTATTATTATATTAGTATTTTTTTATATAATTATCCCAGAACTACCTTACATTATATTTGATTTATAACTTTTTTTCAGTTACCTTATAGTTAAAATTGATATTTACCTAAATTTAGATCTAGAACAATTAAATAAAAAAAAAAGTTTATTAGTCTCTGTTATGTTCCATTAATCCGCTTAGCGGTTGATGTGTTTCTTTCTTAAAATTCTTACACCTAACAAAGTTTATCTTACCACTATAAATAAATAACCACACAAGACACTTGTTTGGCGAAATGAAAGCTCAGAAATTTATTTGAAGATTAGTTTTATTTAATTGTGGCAAATATAAGCAGACCAATCAGCCTTAGACCACTCTCATAAGTTGTAAACTTTGAACCAAATATTGGGACACTTCTAAGCGTTAGAGGCCAAATATACGCCATTTGGCTCATTAGCTGAGGCCCGCCCGACCAAGCGTTGCCCCATAACTGCAAAGGGGTATTCTCACTAATTGGCCTGGGTGAGAGGGGAACTTTCCAGACAGACAAGAGAAAACTATCTGTAACCAGCTGTCCTTATAATCCTTCCCTAGCTATAGCCCCTCTTTAAGCCCTAACACTGATTGGCTGAGCCTCACCCAAACCTTCCATGCTAAGTTAACTCTTGCTACGCTCAATATTTTTCTCTGTTTAGACAACCTCAGCGTTTATGCTACTTTGGACCAATTCCTGCCTTCTGTTATCCTTCTTACTTTTTAACTGCTGTCTATAACTGTTCACAATGACTGACACCAATGGATATATTTACTAAACTGCGGGTTTGAAAAAGTGGAGATGTTGTTGAAAACCAATCAGACTCTAGTTGATATTTATTTAGCACATTCTACAAAATGACAGCTAGAATCTGGTTGGTTGCTATAGGCAACATCTCCACTTTTTCAAACCCGCAGTTTAGTAAATCTATCCCAAAATACGTAAATGATCCAACTCCTGGCCTTGCCGAAGACAAGAACACAGCTGCCATCCCTTGTAAATATTTTAGTGAGTGCAGCGTTTTTTTTATGTTATATCAAAATCTCCCCAAAAAATCCCCTGCTCTGTCCAGAGCAGAGGACAGCAATGGATGGTGCACAATGTGATGAAGGAGGTGGGCAGTGATGATGGAGAGGGCACAGTGTGATGTCGGTGACAACAATGTGATAGAGGGCACACAATGTGATGAGGGAGGTGGGACAGTGATGATGGAGATGGTGCAGTGTGATGAAGCTGACAGCAATGGAGGGAGCACAATGTGATGAAGGAGGGATCACAGTGTGATTAAGGTGACAACAATGTGATGAAGGAGGGGGGACAGTGATAATGGAGAGGGCACAGTGTGATGAGGAGGGGATACAGTATGATGAGGAGGGGGCACAGTGAAGCAGGGCATACAGTAGGATGAGGAGGGGGCACAATGTGATGAAGAAGGTGATGAAGAAGGTGGCACAGTGTGATGAAGGTGACAGCAATGTGATGAAGGAGGGGGACAGTGATGATGATGAGGGCACAGTGTGATGAAGGAGGGGGCACAGTGTGATGAAGGAGGGAGGGGGCACAGTAGGTTAAATATTCTTTATTTATAGTATTCATATGCCAATTCATTTTCATGCAGTTTATTGTATTTATTTGTATTACTTTCTTTATTAAAGTTTATTTTATGATTTGTTTTAAAAGAAAAATTGTTATTGAATGAACAAATAATTTATTTTTTGCAGGAGCGGCCCTTAATGAGGAACAAATGAGGAATAAATACAGCACTGGTCCTGAATATACAAAACAAAAACGTACAACATCTTGACATCATAAATGCACACTCCAAACATTATAATTGACACTGTAAAGGCAGGTAATACAGATAGCTGGTAGAAGAGACAGGACATAAAAAAGGAAAATACCCCCTTGTAAGAACTAGTCACTATTATATAAATAATGGGTATATAATTGTCACTGCTCCTAAGCCTGCTTTCAGCAGATTCTTATTATGCGGTAAGAGAAAAAAATATTATGATGGGGTGTTGGGTGTATGCATGTACAGGGAGGGGGTGACAGGGGTTTTTGTCACATCTTTGAATTTGTGGGCTGATCAGGGGCATTATACACAAGTAACCAAAGACTTGCTTGCCTTTACCCCCCTCCTTTCCCACCCAGAAAAATATTTCGCCCTAGACTGCAGATTAGTCAGCCCTTTTGGATTGTCAGGCCCTATTTTTTTTTTTGAAGCCCGAGGTGCGGTGCTCCAATCACCCAGTGCAATGCAAAACAGTGCTGGGGGCTTGGGCCTTTAGACCCTTTCCAAAAAGGAAAGGGCCCCGTTGCTCCCTATCTCCCGAAGCCAATACATATATATACTGTTGCAAGAGTCCGCTACTGCAGAAGCACACGCAAACAACTTCTTCCTTTTTATGTAGTTTTATTGTCAGGATGGTAAAATGTTTTGACAGATTTCACAGCAATTCTTGGAGACCCTAAACGCTAGCTAGACATAGCTCAGCTCTCTCAAGACCAACCAGCTTCCCCAGCATTGGTCTCAGTGCACAAATGACACAAACAAGCTTTTATGCCCGATACTCCTCCCCCAGCCCTAGCTTGATGGACAGGTGACACACCCACCTTCTCTTTAAGAGAAAACGCCCATCACTGGCTCTGTTTGCACTAACAGACACACCCTGTCTGTTTGCTGAGAGGAGATCATGTAAGTTAACAAAACTTTAAACTATACATAAGTCTTTACTCGGCTTAACCTGAGTCTAGGTGCATAACTGCGCCAATGTCTTACTCTGCTTGTATGTTTTCTCTGCATCTTGTTAGATAAATGCCTCCCTTTGTTACAATACATATATATATATATATATATATATATATATATATATATATATATATATATATATATATATAGTTATACATATCAAATGTTTTTTCCTAATTTCTCCCAGAAATATCCTTTCAAAAAATATCCACTAATTCAAACTTGTTATTTTTATTCCTTAAGTTTTCCGTTTTATTCTTTGATGCTGTTTTAGAAAGAACTTCAGTTCACCTTAAAAATAAAATAAAAAAAATGTAAAAAAAAACTTCTAGTCTTCAGGCAAAATGAAGCGTATTTAAAATTTATATACGGCAGAATGTCTTTGTTTTGAACTTGAGCAGCCGGCAAAACTTCTCTATTTTCCTTCCATCCGAATCATTTGTTCCTCTCCGTTCTGCTGATTATTATGCAACAATGCTTTCAACTTGTGGTTCCATTATTTAACTACATGCACAGCCATAGCTAACCCTTCCTGATCAATCTCCAATCCATACAGGTTTGACTGATAAAAGAGCCAATTAGATTTAAGCAAATTAAGGGACATCACCAATGTCAACCTGTTATTAAAGGAATGCTGAACTCCATGATTGCCAAATACAAACACAAATACAGAATTGTAATCTTCTTATTGGCTGCAAAACGCTCCAGGATAAAGGTTTATAATACATACATATATATATATATATATATATATATATATATATATATATATACACACACAAGTTAACCCGTGCATGATACTCATGCATTCTAGTCAAATCAAGCTACTTAAGGTGTTAAAAAGGTTCTTGTCATGCATTTGGGCCTAGGCCAGGCCTCCTCAGGGGAAGAGCGTTACTTCCCGACGCAAGCGCCCTTTTTTAACGTGGTTTTGTCCACATGTCACCACCTCATCCTTTTTCTCCATCACCTCATCCTTCATCTTCATCGCCACATCCTTCATCAAGTTACTTAAGGTGTTAAAAACTCCCCACTGTCACCCCCGGCAACCACCAAACACTCCCAACTGTCACTTCTCCTTCAAGAAATATATAGGTCAGTGTATAACTCTACCCAGCAGGTGGCGCTGCAGCTTGTTTTGGGTTTTTTTCACACACGCCACTAGGCATTTATATAGTAGATATATATATTAGAGATGCTCACTGACCCCCGTGTTTTAGTTTTGGCTTTGGATCTGGATTACCTTCGGGTTTTGGTTTTGACAAAACCGCCCTTGTGGGTTTTGGTTTTGGTTTTGTTTAGCTATTTCTTCCAAAATTCAATTTTTTGGGCTAAAATCACATAATGTAGGTATTATTTTGTACCTACTTTATTATTGACCTCACTAACACTAAATTCCAGTGATTTACATTCAATTTTGACCACCTCACAGGTCACAATATGCTTTTCATAAACTTTCAGCCAAATACTGCAGCGACCTGGCTGGATGGTAAGCGACAGAGCAATGACTCAAACACACGGCAGTTCCTAGCACATCTAGGACACATTGGCACACAGCAGTGGCAGAAAAGAAAAGTGGTGCAAGATGGAATTATCCTTGGATTATGAAACCAGTTATGGTTCATTTGATCGCTCCACCTGTTTCTTGGATAAGTGAGGTAATTCTACAGCTAATAGATGGCAACGAGCGCTGACCCTCCCCCCCCCCCGGGATGCATGCTTCTATCAGACACACACCAATCCAGGGTGCCAGACAATGCACTAAAAAGAGTCATTGTAATTCCTAGCCAAAAGTGTATATAACAGTTTTTGGTGCAATAGATTTTGGTGCAAATTAAAAAAAAAAAGCCTGCAAGAACTTGTATATTTGTATTTCAGCAATGACAAAATTACCAATGCAGCTCTTCTCTTCGGGTGTATATAACACCCTACATTTATTGGTGCAAATTCAGAAAAAAAGCCTGCAAGGACTAGTATATTATATTTGTATTTCAGCAATTACAAATTCAGCAATGGAGTTCTTGTCTTTGGGTGTATATAACACCCTACACTTTTTGGTGCAAATTCTGACAAAAAGTCTACAAGGACCAGTATATTTGGATTTCACCGATGACAATTAGCAATGGAGCTTTGTTGAACACTGCTACCACCCTCCTTTTTCACTTCTGTACATTTGCCTGCCCAAATGCTCTCACTCTATCCTACGCCTTCTGTATGGGGCAGGGACTGATGTGAATGAGATCTCTGTACAGCGCTTGCGGAATTAGTGGCGCTATATAAATAAATGATGATGATGATGATAGGGCCTTAGTACTACTTTTGCTATATTTAACTGTGTTGTTAGTATATATTGTCTCTATTTGTGATATTTAGCTGTAGTAATTTAAAGTAATTTCCATCCTTATTTAATTTTCACTCTTTGTCTGAACACATTAAAACATGATGGACAGTGCACAATATTCCTTCATTCAAGACCCCAATTTTCACATCAATGATGATATAAGAGAGCACGGTGCATGAATAAGAATGTACGAGGTTCATTACAAAGATTCCTCGATTCTTGAACATTGGTTTATTATTCCGTTTGATATGATCATGCCGGAACAGAAGACATCATTGACCATTTGTATTAATATAACTCAGCGATAATGTAAATCTAGCTAAAAACACCTATTCACATTAATGCCACATGCTTTCTGCATGATTCCTCTAAATGATGATAATCTACATCCAGGTCATTAAATAAAAGACAGCATGAGCTACAGACAACTTAACTAATGATCTATATGATTAACTGATCACAAGGTCATCAAATAAAAAGTGTCATTCAAAAATTAAGTAACTTTATTAACAGCAATAAACAGCAAAGCAAACATTCCAGCTGTCCTTTATAATGTGTGTTTTAACCGCAATTATTCTGCATTTGATAAAGTACCTGAACGTTTTCTAACAAGGATGCCAGGATTCTAGCATAAAAAAAGGCTACAATGGTGCCAAATGCAATAAAAATTACAACTGCTATATAAACTATGCATTCAGTGGAAACAAAAATGGAAATAAATATCTAATGTTTCATTCATAGACAAAGACTATTAAGATTTATAGAAATTATAATGTAATATTTGACTGCTTATATAGTTACAGGTAGCTGCTAAAACATCATCTGTGGAATATTTTAGGTTGTATTCAGAGTTCTTTACATAACACGTTATTTGAGTGACATAGGAATACATAACACAAACATAGTAATTAATTATAATTTGTAAAACTGAAAATGGCATCAGGTATTAAATGTATTGAACTGGAAAAATAACCTAATTTTTCTTTTTGTGGAGCATGTCCTTTACTTGTAGGCACACAATTCCTCACAAAGCAAATGTTTGCAAAATAGAGAAGCAATTGCTCAAGAACGCAATGGCTCAGCAGGGAGCAATATAATTGTTTACGTTGCTGACTGCTGCACCTTAGGATTAGTAGTTAGTGTTAGAAACCATTATTTAAACTTAGCAGAGGGTTAGGGGTTTAGGTTCAGGGTTAAACGGCAGTGGACAGATTAGGGGTAAAATATAACGTTTAACACATGGAACCCAAGTGTCGTAAGCTTCCTTTCTCTGAATATATTTAATCTTGGTACCACAGGAGTCAAAATGGATAGATCCCTGTCTCTGACCCAGATTATAAATATAGAGTCTCAAAACTGTAATGGTCCATAGACAGAGTAACTTTTCTGAGAATCATGCTGAAGATGAAAGGAAATGGTATTAAATCAGGGTTTCCCAAACCAAGTCATCAGGGCTCCCCAACTGTGCAGGATTTCCTTATCACATGTGACATAATTAGGACCACCTGTGGATCTGTTACAATGTATCAGCCAGTAATGAATACACCTGTGCTCCAGCAAGGAGATATGGAAAACCTGCACTGTTAGGGAGCCCTGAGGACTGGGTTTGGGAAATAACTTCAAAGACTTGAAATGCAACTTCTGTCTGGAATCACCTAAGTTTGTTTATATGGTTACAAGCAATGCTAAAAAAGGCAATTTATTCAAAACCTGTCTGGAACCAACAGTACTGTATTTCTGAGTTTTTAACAGAGGATTTCAGACAGAAGTAGTATTACAAGTATCTGGTGCACCTATAATAGTAATTTTAATTAGGTAACATCATTTTGAATGGAGTTACTCTTTAAAGTGGTGTGTACTACTGCTATTTACTGTAAAAGTGTAAAATATCATGCAGTGTAAAGATCTCTCTCAATGGAATCATGCAACTTACAATTATAATGTATGAATTATCTGCATGTGTTCTACAATTATAGTCAATATCAACACCCATAAATTCCCATTTAGAGGAAACATTTGGTTTTATTTCAATATATTAAGGTAGTAAAATGGCTATAAATACACATATAATGAAAGATGCATCCTATATGTTTTTTTGTTTTTTTTTAAGTTTTATTTTTGAAAAGGTCAATAATGAGCATCAGTCCAAGACAAAATCCGTTACAATCGAATTATACATATTCAGGGATTAATACAATCAGTGTATATCATAATGAGAAGAGTCATGATTTTGACCAAATTTTTACTATAAAGATAGAAGAGAGAAGAAACAGAAAAGAGAGGCTAGTTAAAGAAAAGTGAGCAAGATAGATTAGGAGGCGGAGTGGCAAACCGCCAATAGAAGAAAAGATAAAAAGCAGAGCAATAGATAGAAAAGAAGTGGGGGGAGGTGGGGAGGCGGGGGGAGTGGTAATGGGTTAGGGAGGGATATCAGGTGGAATGTTGTAGAGGAGTCATAGGACAAAAGGAGTTTGGATTTGAAAAAATGATATCCATGGCGCCCAGACTTTATTGAATGATTTAGAAGTATTACGCATTATGCATGTCATAAACTCTATTTTGTATGAGTGCCAAACTCTATTAATAATTGTCTGCATAGTAGACGCGGTGGGTTGTTTCCAATTAGTGGCCATTTGACACAGTGCCGCAGAAACTATGTGACGGAACATTTTTGTTTGATGTTTAGTAGCATATGGAATTCCAAGTGGGAGAAGGAAAAATCTGGGAGAGAATGGGATGTCAACTTGCAGAATCTGAGACGCGAAGTCCCGTAGTTCCAACCAGAATGAGGCAAGCTTGGGGCATTGCCACCAGATATGGAGGAAGGACCCTTCCGACGAGCATCCTCTCCAACATGAGCTGGATGAGTCCGGAAAGATTTTTTGTAATTTGGTTGGGACCAAGTACCATCGATAAAGAAGCTTATAGGCGTTTTCTTTCAGCTTCACACAGATTGAACTAGAGGTCGTGTTGGACTTTATTTCATCCCAATCCTCTCTATCCAAGGGGCCTCCCAGATCCTATATATGTTTTACACAAACACATTTAACATTTTAAATCATTTCTGCATCTTATGTAAAAATCAGTATATACTTAAAACTTGTTTTTCATTTTATCCTTAACATGTTAAGTTGTATTTAATAACATGATGCAGATAATACGGTAGGGTTATAGTTACGACTTTCCTAATTACTGCAGGATAGGAACAAAGATGCTCATCAATAAGGAGGCCATGCTCCTCTGTGGAAAGCTAGATACACTAGCTCAATTTAAGGTGCATGTAGGATCCAATGCTGCTTTGCATAGCGCAGTGGATGGTTTGCATCACTTCCTTGCGACTGTACGGTGGCGGTTTTTGTGCAGGAGTTGAAGCTTACTCAGCCAGAGGGAGAGAGTTGGGTGGAGTGAAGACGATCTTAGTGAAGCACAAAGAGACAATGTACCCCGTGTTTCTGAGCATAACAGGAGACAGAATTACCTTTGCTGAGTAAGATCATTGAAATGAGATACAGGGGGTAGAGAGACCATTAAACAGATGTCCGTCTTTGGGTGTTGTCCTATGCTTTTAATTGGATCTGTTTTCTTACTCATTGTTACACTTACAGGTGCAACATATAAAAAAGTTCAACACATCAAATTGCTCCATGTAATAAAGACAGTGGTCTTGAGTCATTAAGGAGAGTAAAGCATAAAAAAGGGGTAACTTTGCACCTGAGCAAAACCATGTTGCATTGGAGGGGGGGTAAATTTAAAATATGGGGACAGATTTATAGTTGGGATAAGGCATGTCCTAGATCAACTTTAAATTTCAGTGCAAAAATAAAGCTATCAAGTTTATGTGTCCTAGATGAAAAAGCAGCCAGTATTTTCTTTACAAGTAAAATAATAAAGTAATTTGCACCCCTTGCAGTGTAACATGTCCAGGATCACACTTACTCCTTTTTTTGTCCTGCTCTCCTTAATGACTCAGGTCCAATGTCCCTCACTCTTATGATTAAGAAAAGCCATAACTGTGACTAAACGAGTAGTATTGTAGGTGAAAAAGTGAAAAGTTGATTTTTTATTGCAAGGGTTGGTACTAATGTGATAGGAGTTATGTCTTACTGATTTACACGTTTACACTTTTACACAATGCACCTCTGGAGAGTTTTGGAGACACACTAGTATAGATGTGCAGCGGAGTTCCTCCGGAATGGCTGAAAGCTACGCCGCGGCTCTGCAACATCGCAGATTTTTCCTTGCACTCCTTAGAGGTACCAGCATTTGAGCTTTATAAATAGCATCTTATGTGTTCAATATGAGAAAAAAAAATGCATATGCATTGAACCATTAATACAGGATCAATTACTCACATACAGAGGCACTGTGACTTGTGAGACTAGTGCAGGGGTCAAGGAACTATTTTACCTTTTACCCCAAAATATATTTATATACGCCGACGTTACCCCCTTGATTTGAAAGGAAGGAAATTATATATTATTAATTATTGGAATTCAAAATTTTATTGAATCTATTCAAAATTTCTTTGAAAGCTTCAACCTCAAAACTTCAGGATTTGGAGAAATGATGTTGCTTCATTTTTGATACGAGAGCATAAATATTGGGGCATTTTGATGTCAGAGCAATTTGGATGCAGTCTTCAGCGTCCAATCAATTTCTCTGCTTTGTTTTTATGTTCGTTAGAGTGGAAAATTCTTCTTCGCAAATGTAGATGGTTGCAAAAGGCAGCCACTTTTGACTGCCTCCTCATGTGCAGTTTTGAATGCCTTTGCAGCTGTTGACATCCAAAAATATGACAGATCTGCTTTGTTTTCAAATGCAATACGTGCTTCATTATAGTATCAAAGCTCAAGAAGTGCCTCTGCCAAACCTTGAGGCTCTTCTGGTACAACAGCAATTTCACATTTAAAGGGGTCTACAATCCAATTGACAGCATGTGAATCAGCAGCATTACCCCCAGGAATTAAATTTTACTCCATTTGGGTAATTTACCCCTGTTCCCTGACCACTGGTCTAGTGGTTTGTGAATAACCCCCTCCCCCCCCCACCCCCACTCAATCAATTGTGTTATGATTGCAAATTGTGAACAGTGATTGAATGTCACAAGTATTGTAAAAAGAAATAATGTTTTTCTTTTGGCTGAGGCATATTTAATAATATAATAAAGTGATGTTTCGCTCAAATTACAATCAATCTATAGAACTAATTGCTCCTGGATGCTGCAACTGCAAATTCTATTAACAGAATTTGTAAGGGGAGTAGATTTAATCAAACAGAGGAAGTTCATAATTGTCTACAACCAAGATTGGCACAAGTGCAAAGTCTACGCTTAAAAGTTAATCATACCTCTTAGTCGTCTGAAGAGAGAATAAATAAAGTGATAAGATTGGCAGATTAATTGTTGTTAACTTCACAATCTCTGCAGTGATCTTCTCCGCGATAAGCTTAATGGGCCTGATTCATTAAGGAAGATAAATGCTGATACATGCCGTATTTTGCATTAACTTGCACTGCGCATGTCCAGAAACTAACTATACACCAGAGAATGCAAATGTATGCAATTCATCTTAGAGTGTACAGGACAATTAAGACAGACTACAATTTCATGGGTGGAATGGAGACGCAATGGGCGTATGCACATAGTCAATGTATAGTAAGGGTGTGCCAAACCCAAGCACACACAGCAACGTCTGATTCAAGCTTTGGGTATCTCAGGTTGGGTGTAAGTGTTGATTACTAGTGATGACGGCTGTGTACGGATGCTAAAAAATTCGTTTGCAATCAAGAGCATTTGTAAAAATGCATTTTATGTACAGTAGACATTAATAAAATCGTGACTAATGTATTTCATGGGGGAAAAATAAAAAAAACACACTTTTTTTTATTATTAACAGGTGACAATCATTGAATACTTTTTTATCTGTGCATTCTTTTTGGACTTTTTATTCCACATTGGACATATCCTGAAGTGTATGTCCGTCAATGCAGTGCGAACCTAGACCCATATTCAACAAGAGACTTTTCTTCAGATCTGCCTGTAGGCGAATACGGACATGCATATGCCCAATTTATGTGCGCTTTAAAAAAAAACGCAAATTACACTCGTTTTAGGTTTAAATCATGGTTTGGTTATGTTGGTTAATGCATTTGACAATCATGCATTACCATTCAATGGTCTCCTTAAATATATCTCGATTGCTTTAGCTGCATAGGACTGCTATCCTCCATCACCATTCACCCCCTCCAAGCTTGCAAGGAGAAATGAAGGTAAATCAATTTTGTCCCATTCACCCGCAGTATACCCAGGATTTCCAGATGCAGCATTCACTGCCTGTGAGAGACACCGTCATTTCCTGATGCTCATAGACTGCTCACAGTGGCGTCCCTGTGCCCCGTGCCCAGGAGCGCAATTGTGACAAGATGGACCGCATATGCCAACCTGTCTGTTGATGCAGGGAATCAGCTGGGCTTAGTTTGTCACCGTCTCCTTTCGTTATTCTGAATACGCCCCTCCTGCCGCAGTAGGAGGAGCCTGCTGCCATCACTGGGCTCCTTAATGACGCCCAGAACCACGTTATTTTTGGGTAACTGTCACTGCTAGTGTACTCCCATGCTGGTACACTTGGGCTGGTACCCTTGACCGCTTACTATGGATCAGGGTGCTGTGGATGGATGCCCCTGGCCTATCACACTGGCCAGCTGCTGGGTAGCGGGAGAGCGGTGGTGCTGGAGATCTGGATCCAAACCTCAGAAACAGCCGGATTAGATATAGGGTCTAATCTGTAGGTCACAGGATTTTCAGCATGGAAGATATTTTCAAGCAAGTCTTATTTGCAGTCACACTGATTGGAGGTACCAGTGCTAAGGTTAGATGAAATCAGAAGAACAACTTTGAATACAAAACACTGATGTTTTTATACACATTTCAACACAGCCTCACTGGGTAAGCCAGCCCCTCGAGGCATGAGCTATTTTTAGAATCAGGAAGCAACCTGTTTACCAAAACATGGATTTACCTGAAATGCAAAGCTAACAATATTTACACTTATCTGTGATATCCTAAAAACCTGCATCTTATTTCAAAGGCAGGAAATCTACTAGCAAGTCAAAGGGTGTAATTAACATGAAAACTTTCTTCAGACAGTTGCAGAATACACATTCCCCAAAGAAAGGTACAAACCCCAAACAAGCCATTTCCTCACATCACAATACACAAAAGACTTACATCCACAAAGGCTTATTGTATCAGATATATACCTCCAGAAATAATGCATCTCCTCTAGCAACGCTAAACAAGAAACAAATTTCTTCCCCTGGTCTCAGAAATAAGTATTTCCTGTACCAAAATATACACAATATAAAAAATAAGTGCATTGGCAATTATATAAATAAGCGCCTTGCGCTATTTCCTTTAAATAAATTTATACCATAAGTTATTTATGAGTGATCCAGTCACAGCAGGTAAAATCTCCATCTGCAGCTTTGGCTGCATAAGGACAGCATAGCTAATTCTAGATTATGGAGAGGGGGGGGGGGGTATCTGTGGAACAAGCTGGCAAATGAGGGGTGGTTGGTGCAATATGTCTTCCAATGGGGTGGGGATTTGTTAAGTACCTTTAAAACTTACTTGCCTGCTCTCCTGGAATATCCACAAGACTCCCAGACCCCCGGGAGAACAAATCTTTCCCCCGGACCCCCTCCCCCTCTTGTTGCCAATAAGGGTCGGTGCAATTTGCCTATTGATGGGAGTACATTCTACCAGGTCAAATTTTGCAAATATTCATGTAATTCAGACTACTGATGCTCAATGATTCATACGATTAGTGAGAATAGATTTCTACTGTCCCCAGAACTCAACATGAAGCATCGCTTAGTCTGATCAAATTTCAATTTACCTGGTTATCTGGGTTTTTGCCTCCAAAATGATGGTATCCCTAGTCATACAGGATGCATGAATCCCTATGTTTGAAATACACGTGGGCAACCTGATATATGCATAAAGCCATTGGCACAGCTGAACCTACCTCCAGGAGGCATATTGATTGTGATGGGGTCGCTGGTCACATGACCTTGGCTATTAGATGCATTTACTTCAACAGTGTAGCTAGAAAATGGGACCAGACCATCCACTGACACCCACTTATTGCTTTCTTGACTTTGATACAGTATCCTTTTGAAGTGGGTAATGTTGTGAATTTCATCACCTGTTAAAACAATAGAGATATATTAAGGTCATAACAAAGATTAATTTAAATAGTATTAAGTTATACTATAATGCATTTTAACCAATTGTCACCAGACTGCTTTATCTAGGTGCAAGCAAGTTATTAACACCAGGGGTATATGTGTGTGTATGTATATATATATATATATATATATATATATATATATATATATACATACATACATACACATATACACACACACATATATATATATATATATATATATATATATATATATACACACCATGGCTTCTTCCAGCATCCATGCCCAGTGGGTGCTGGGATACAAATAGTTAAGATAGATTTCACCAATTTTTTCATATTTAGTTTAAAATGTCTCAATGTAGTTCATACTGGTTATACCCCACATGTGGTATAACTGATACTAACCAATCAGAGTGCATTTCTCAGACTCCAAAAACTCACACACTGCAATTACCACAATGAGTCCAGGGGGGAAGGGAACATGTCACTTTAAAAAAACTATATTCCTTTTTTTATTATGTATTAAAACACCAGTCATCCTTATGTACCATAAGCTGATACTCTGGAAACATATCATATACTTATTGCATATGATAGGCTTCAAATGTATCTTCATGCAGCAGATGCATTTAACAAAGATATGTCCAACTCAGCATAATCACATAATTGAGTAATTTTTGGAGGCATCCAACTATATATGAGGCCCACAATATACTGTATATGATAAAGTCCAAGTTTTATGAAGAGGATAGCCGTAACATGGAAGCCGCCAATGTGGCTTCTAGCAACTTAATAAAGTTTGGCTTTTATCGTATGTCTACAGTTCCTATCTTCATCTGCAAAATCTTACAGAATTGATAGGACTTCCTGTCGCATGGTAGTTACTGCCATTTTCTATTGTGGTGTTCCACACTGATGCATTATTTTCGTCATTCATTTACAGCTAACATGTCATAATGGGCCTCCCAAAAGTAGTAAGACACTGATCTTCTTCCTGTTGTTGCCATCTTCTCTCTATTATTACTCTTTATTTACATAGTACCAGCATGCATAATAGCGCTTTACAATTGGCAATAAACACAGTAATAAAACCGGATATTATCAAACAGACAAAGGGGAAAGTTTTGCAATATGAGGGCGGAAATTTCACACAGTGGGCGCAGCCTGAAAAAAGTCTTTTAACTGGGAATGTGAGCAAGTAATGAGAACTTGGGCAGAGTGGAGGGACTGAGTTTCTAGAAAGTGACAGTGCTACAAGTGAAGAGATCTACAATATGTTGTTTCAGTTTTGTTAATGACGTTGTATGTTAGTAGAAGAATTTTTGTATTGGGTTCTGTAACCTGCATCTATTGTTGGGAGTGGTAAAGCCTAGCAGCACTAGAAGAATAGTTGGTGAGGAAAATGAGTCTATATGCTGGGCCAGATTAAAAAATGCAAAATGAATGCAATTTACGTTTTTTTTAAAAACAAACATAAATTACACGCACGTATGGCCCTATTCAAGTACAAACGGATCTCAAGAACTGTTTCCATTTGAATACGGGTATCAGTACGCTCTAGCATATGCAGACAGACAGAACACACTGCCGGATACGCACAATGCATATGTGCAATATAAAGTCCCATCAGAATGCACAGAAAAAAAAAATGTAAATACTGTAATCATTAATAAAAAAGAAAAAAGTTATCATTTTTTTCTTACATGATATTCATATATCAAGATGTTGTTAATGCCTACTATACATAAAATAAATTTTTACAGTTGCTCTTAGTTGCAAACACATGTTCTTTCATGCATGCGTGTCCGTCACCACTATCAATATGCACGTACACCTGCCCTGTATTTGGTGCCAGTGATACGGCTAAAAATCATATACCTAAGAGATGTCCAGAGCTTGAATCAGATAAATGTGCATGCGCTCTACCTTGGCGCTCCCCCTTACTTTACATTGCCAACATGCATAAGCCCCTTCTCTCCCCTGTTCCACCCTTCAAACCGTAGACTGTCGGAGGTGTAATTTGCATTTGGAATTGCATGCACTTGCGTTCATTGGCATATAGTCAATTTCTGTGTATGCGCAGAGCAATTTCAAGAAGAATACAGAACACAACGGGACTTACCTTCCTTAATGAATTAGACCCGTTGTGTCCAAAATGTATGGTACTGGTGAAAGTCTGGTTAGGGGTAGGCCAGTAAAAAGGGAATTGTCACAGTCAATGTAGGAAATTACTGTATGAGATATGTGTATTCTGGAGAGGTGAGGAACAACGGATAGTTCTGAAGGGATCTAGACAACGAACCTGAGGTGTTGGATTTTAAGACAGCTCAGGCAAGCAGCCTCTGTGGGCTGGTGGAAAGATTATTAGCTTAGATTTTGAAAGATTAGGTTCGAGGTGACGAGAGGACATCTAAGATGCAGTGGCAGAAAGATAATTCAGCAACGTAGGCAAACAGATAGTGAAAGACATAAAGGATAGATAAGTGTAGAGGTCATATGCATAAAGCTCATACTGATACTCAACAGAAACTCAGTCAGTTTTCCAAGAGCATTGGTAAAGATAGAGAAGAGATGAGGGCCTAGAACTGAGTCTTTATCCAGAGAAGCAAAAAAGAGGTAGATCCAGATAAACTAACAGTGAAGAAGTGGTTTAATAGGTAGGATGAGAACCAAGATAGGTCAGTGTCATGAAGATCAACGGGATGCAGTGTTTGTATGACAACTGAGTGTCAAAAGCAGCACAGAGGTCAATAAGAGTTAGAAATGACTAGTGGCCTTTAGATTCAGCGGTGATCGAATCGCAGACCACCTTATTCAGTGCAGTTTTTGCGTAGTGTTGAGAACAAAAGGCAAGACTGCAAGGGTTCCAATAAGTTGTGTGAGGAAAGGAAGCATGTGAGGCGAGTGCATGGAAGCATCTCAAGAAGATTGAATTGACAAGGGGAGTTGAGAGATGAGGATACAATCTAAGAGAAAAGTAGGGTCATAATTTGGATATCTTTTCAGAGTAGGAGTAATAACCTCATGTTTGAATAATGGTGGAAAGATTCCAATTGAAAGGGAGATATTACAGATGCTAATTTAACAAACTACTGATTTTTGAGGGGATAGGATTGAGTGAACAGATAACAGAGTGGAAGGTGAATTTATCATTATTTGTGGGAATTGAGCAGGTTGGTACTCAGGGAAGAGGATTTCATTTCATATTGGATCTTGGATATCTTGTCCTTGAAATAGGATGCAAGATCTTTGCCAGTGATGGTGGTTGGAATGTTTGATGTTGGTGGGTTAAGAAGAGATTTAAATGTTTTAAACAGCAATTTGAGGTTAGAAGACTGAGTGGAGATGAACGATTGGAAGTATATTTGTTTGGGAATGTCCAGAGTATTTATTTTTGTTTACGGGAAGAAAAGACTGACATTTCCAATAAAAAAGCGGCAGGAGGGATGGGACCACTGTACTCTCTGATGGAACTTTCGAAACATTAATAATAACTCACATGTTTAGGTGTTACATTAGGTTCGCAGTACCCATCGTTATCATGCTGTCAGAATTAAAAGGAGGGAAGAAGGAATGAAAACAGAAAAGTAGAGAACTATGGAAGAGAACAGCAACTCTAAATTTTATGCATATATCATACATATATCTTTTTCCACAGCACCCCACAGTTTCAGGCACCCGCCTGTGTAGTCGGAAGCTTGCAGATTCCCTATTTCCGGCAGTCACTTTTTCTTATGAAGTTGTACTAAATTAACCTTTCTCCAATCCCCCGTTATAGGGTGACGTTTGTCAACAGCACCTCATACACTGGATCCGGCCCTGTCATGAGCTATATTTTTTCTCTAGGAACAAAATGGCAATCAATATTTTGTGCTCCCGTCTGCAAATGTTTTACAGTACTGTACTATGGCTTTTACAGGACCTAATTCATTCTTACAATATCAGCTAGCAAGCATTTCATAGCGTGGGATCATATAATAAATATATATCTTTGTGGCTTTACTAAAAGACTAGCATAAAGCAGAAAATAACTCAGGAGATCCGAAGGGATTACTGAATAAATCTTCTCTGCCATCGATGCAGGTAAAATGGAACTACAGAACTGTATACACCAGAGAACTGTTACTGATCATCTCTCATCATCAAGCAACCTCCAAACTCTAAGCAAACTGTAGCTGAGCACAGGTAGTAAAGGGTTTTAGAGGTATGTTATAAGCTGGAGTGGAGTCTTAGACAAAGGTGGAGTGACTTGATGGCTAATCAGATCACTAGCTTGTTTAGTGTGGGTATTACAGATACGTGAGAGTCCCATTAAGCCAAGAAATATTGTCCAAAAAAATCTAAGAAGCAATACAAATATTGCACTAACACATGGACACCAGCTCTTCAATTCAAACCAAATATATTCAATACCATTACCAACACCAGTACACTATGAGTAGTAGCACAGTGGCTTAGTGGTTAGCACTTTTGCCTCACAGCACTGAGGTCATGAGTTCAATTCCCGACCACGACCTTATCTGTGAGGGGTTTGTATGTTCTCCCCGAGTTTACATGGGTTTCCTCTGGGTGCTCCGGTTTTCCTCCCACACTCCAAAAACATGCCAGCAGGTTAATTTGCTGCTATCAAATTGACCCTAGTCTCTGTCTGAGTGTGTGTGTTATTTTAGAAATTTAGACTGTAAGCTCCAATGGGGCAGGGACTGATGTGAGTGAGTTTTCTGTACAGCGCTGCAGAATTAGTGGCGCTATAAAAATAAATAGTGATGATAATGATAATAATAATAAAAATAATAATAACTGTCTTACACACAAGAAGCAGAAGTAGACTGAGTGTACTAATCATCACATGTTTCATAAGCTATGCAGAGTTTTGGGCTCGCTGGCTGGTTGACTTAAAGTGAAAACAATTGAAAAATCCATGTACATTGTTGTGGTCTTCTTGAAAATGATCATACACTGCGAAAGAACATCCCCATGATTACAATAATCATAGTTCAAATTACAGCAATCACAATAGATTGAATGTGAAGATGACAGTTTTGCGATAACAATCGACTCTCTTACCTTCCCCAATTCCTCTATATTTGAGAACATGAACTACAAATGAACATGCTGTTAAATAACTTCACTGATGACTTGCAAATGAGTTCTGGAAGGCTGTGTAGTTAAATGTAAGTGAGAAATTAACAATTCTAAAGGAGCACATTTTAATTTACGTTGAAATTAGCACGAATTTTGGCCACAACTTATTTCACAGTTCTCAAACCAGTTTTGTTATCAATGTACAGAAGCCTAAATGTTCTTCTAGGTTATTTTAAAGGGATGATCACTGTCTATTAGGGTGTTTTAAATGACAGTCAATACTTTGTGGGGAAATACTGAATGGCGGAGGTGGAATTTAGTGATGTAGAAAGTGGTATATGATTGGTTGTGAGGTTTATAACAGATTTAATCAGGAAGAATTTCCCAACCATTGTCATAGCATTTTATTGCCCAAAGCTTTACTGTATCCCTTCTATATAAAATAAATACATGGTAATAACTAACAAAAATAGAAATAGGAATCATTATTTAAGGGCAAGCTGTGACAGTTTTCTAAGTTCTGGAATTAAACACTCGCCCACCAAGATAGTACAACAGCGGAACTCCCTGTACAGTGATGGGAGAACTCTCCTGCCCTCCAATGATGCACCAGGCTTCACAGACTGGAGGTTGAAAGTAAATTTGATTAGTAAATAAGATTGTCCATAAAGCATTAATAAGCTTATCTGTAGCAGTGTACACCCCCTGCTGGTATTTGCAGTCCCCAAACTGTGAGTACTGGAGCATCATGGGAATGCCAACACCCGCTGGGGTGTTTCTTTATTCTTTTACAGTTCTGTTAAACTGTTTTCATAGAGATATAACATGGCAGTGACACTATCACGTTTCACAATATATATAGTGATCAGTAGCAAATTCTGAATATTGTCACAAAAGAAGTAGTGACCCCCAACATTCCGACCACTCCTGGACAGCTCTCACCCTCACCCTGGTTCACCGGGGCCAAACCACAAACCTAGGCTTGTTAGTATACCTGACCTCTGTCACTGGAGCATGTAGGCACAGTGATTTCTGTGCCCATAAGTCATACATCATCAGATAGTCTCACCCTTTTATATAGAATACTTTGTAGCCTTACTGTACTTGTCATATCATAGAATTTATTACAAATAATTTGCACAATTCATCCCCTTCTTCCCCTAAATCAACAGTTTCTCGGGTATAGCTCTCACCTAATTGGCTAATTCACAATTTGCCTCAGTTAAGCCCAGCCCATCAACAAACCAACAAGCCTGATGTATGCACTGTGTAGAGGAAAGGCTGCCTTTCAGATGTTGTCACCTTTAGGCACATCCCTTCCAGTTTTGTTATTGATTCTCCAACGCCTGCGAATGTTACATCTTTCTATATATACAATTAAATTACCTTATTACATAATTTGTCTTCCATTTAAAATGTCAATGATCGATGTTTTCATTGAATTTTTGCCCATTGCTGGTTCAGTAAACATTCTATATGTGATAATAGAGAAGCATTCTTAAAATATTTGACCTTTTAAAAGTTTTTGACTTTTTTCCCCAGCACTTACAACTTGCATGCAGACTATATCAGGTTTACACCCCAACTGAGTTTATAGCGAAAACACTGATTGAAAGTAATTTTTTTAAAGAATCGATATGCACAGCATGTCGGGGTCCTGAGGTTCCCAGTCAAGATGTCGGGGTAAGTGTTGTCGTAGTAGTCATGTTCAGGAACATGACTATCACCGAGTGTTCTCTTGCCTAGTTATAGGATGAGAGTCTTTGATTAGCTCATTTACACCACTGCTGTCTACACATTCAATGTCTGCTGTCTGAAATACAGTATCATCTGTATGCTAGGTCGAAAAACTGTAATGGAAATCAAACTGAGGTGTCTAGTAGAGTATATCTCTCTGTTATATTGTGTTTATTGTCAGCGATCTTAATTACCGAGCCAATAATTCTCTTGAGATCTTTTATGCCAATGTTTTTTAAACCAATGTCATTTTTATCCATGCACAGTTTTCTTATAAGATATAACACGCTTGAGACAATTTCATCTATGAAAGTCGTGCTGCAATGCCCCGTTACTGAGCCCAGGCATTATGTAAATGAAGATTATCTCCCTTTTCAATTGGTGTTCATAATTCATGGATGTCAATAGAGATTTTGGGCTCTCTGGGGAGTCTCTCAGTAAGGCAGCCGAGGACTTAGAGTCTGAAATCCATAATCAAATATCTAGATTGATTGTGTCACTTGCACTTCTATTGATTTTAATTGGGCTGGCTGACCTGAGAGAATAATATAAGTGTGGCTAAGACTGATTTATGGCAATAAAATACATTCTATTGTGAATGGTAATCAAATGGTATGGTTTAACTCATTCAGTGCAGTACGGTGGTTTTCGTACACTGAACATAAATAAACTCACTTGTGTTAATTTACTAACGTGCACACAATGCCACAGTGTTTTTATATCATTTATAAAGCGTGACTACGGTATAATATATGCTATTGGAAGTGTGGATATGATAAAATGTGACAACGGTGTAGCAATTTTTAAGGAGTATGAGTGGTATAAATGCTTGTATAAGGATCTGTGAAATATATTCTATTGGTAGCAATATATTTCACAATTGTTTAAACAATTTCTATAGCTTCTCTGCTTCATTTCTCATTCTTCCATCTCATTAAAGCAGCCAGAGATTATACCACACACAAGATCCTCAAGGGCGGCCCTATCATATATAATCCCTAGCCCAGTGGCGGAACTACCACTGGTGGGCAGGTCCCGTGCACCGGGGTCCATGGATATTATCGGGCCCCGCTGCATGGCAGATGCAGAGGGTCAGGGGTCCTGGTTTCCTCATCCCCGCCTCCCTGCCACGGGACCCACAGCTTGCTAGTTCCGCCTCTGCACTAGCCCCACCCCTGCCCATGACATGATCTTGTTTTTTTTTTCCTCCCTGATTGTCCATGCTCTTTGCTAATCCTGTCTCATCACATTCACTCCTACAAGACTCTTCCCAATTAACATCCCACCGGTGGATTCTCCTGCCCCGAAATATCAGTCTCTCTCCCACCGGCCAATGTTTAATTCTATCAATGTCTGATCGTATGCCCTTGTGTACAGGGATCAGGGGCAAATACAGGATTTCTCGAAGGAGGATGGCTGGCAAATGCTGGATTTCGGGATGAAGAGAGGAATCAATTTGCCTCAATAATCCTGCAACAGACACATGGGAAGGATAACACATGGGCGACACACAAAGGCCTTCCCTAATGTCTTTGTGATGGGCCATTGATTAGGGAATCAGCGTCATGTAGGATGGGGCACCACGCTGGCATATGGCTTTCACTCATCAGTAAGTGATTTAATCTAACTAAAGGCAACATATATGTATTAAAACACTCAATTACCTATTTCTATTGACCAATTTAACATACATTATACATGCACAGTTAATCCTTAAACACTGACACAGCCTATGTTTGAAGACACATTATTGATATGTTTTACATACAAGAAGACTTACGCCTGGAGAGGCAAACTGGGGGGAGGGAAGGGTGTGTGAGCATAAGCAGAGTACAGTAAAGTTATGTTCACTTCATTTGCAAGGTTTTTAGAGGAACACACAGCTACAGATACACCTGCAGCCTGTTGTGGGGGCTATACCTCTGGAGCACAGATACATGCTTATGGTGATCATCAGCACGGATATCTGCAGTGTAAAAATAAATAAATAACTAAATGGTGACATTCCCCCCCCCCAAAAAAAGTGATCCAACTCCCCCATCCCCCCAGGCAAAGGCCGCAACCAGCACCACACATGACAAGGTGTACTGGACACACTATAACAGGAAATCCCACATAGTCCTCCATGTCAATGGCATACAGCCCCAGCCTGCTCAGTATGGAGCTAAATTCCATAGAAATCGAGCCTGCAAAGAACAGTGGGGAAAAAATCCCTGTGCTGAAAGCAACGGGACCACTCCTAACACCCCAGCTGACGGTGTTGGGGTAATACTGTTTTAAAAGTTTATTGTGGATGTGGCACTGCTGGTTCCAGCAAGCCCTGGCAGCCTTACAAATAACAGTATGACCTGGCAGCCTTACAAATAACAGCATGACCTGGCAGCCTTACAAATAACACCATGACCTGGCAGCCTTACAAATAACAGCATGACCTGGCAGCCTTACAAATAACAGCATGACCTGGCATCCTAGGCCCGCTATTGTAAAAAGACCGCCACAAAGCATGAAAAAAATACTTCATATAAAGACTCCCCCAATCCCTTGCTCAGAAATGTATTCACTAAACCAACATGGATCTTTCTTTCATTTAAATCAAATGGAATAAAAACCAAATGCACAAGGATGACACTAACCTGCTCATTGTTGCTGATTGGTCAGAGCCTGACCAGTCAGACAGCACTGGGCTGTTTTTTGCTAAAGGTGGTGCTTTTATTGGGGGACATTCAACCCTTTGTAACCTCACGCTGTGAGTTTCCCTGTTATAGTGTGACCAAGCCAGTGCTGGTTATGGCTTTTGTGAGAGGGACTTAGGGCTATCATTAGGGGGGTGCAGGGAGTACAGCAATAAGGGGCCCAACAGCAGTATAGAAGGTCCTGGGCCCAAACAGATTTACTCCCTCCACCTCCATCATTTATTTATATATATATATATATATATATATATAGTGCCATTGGAACTTACAGTCTAAATTCCCTAACATACACACACACACACACTAGGGTCAATTTTATTGGTAGCCAATTAACCTACCAGTATGCTTCTGGAGTGTGGGAGGAAACCTACACAAACACGGGGAGAACATACAAACTCCACACAGATAAGGCCATGGTCATTAAACTCATGACCCCAGTGCTGAGAGGCAGAAGTGCTAACCACTGAGCCACCGTGCTGCCCATTTGATGGGCTCCCTTTCTAGGTAACAGCTGCTTATGAAATGTGAGGGGTGGGGGAACACTGCACAGAGAGGTGACCTGCTCTCTGCAGCATTGCCGATATAACTAATGATGCCATAACGCTGTCAATGGATATATGCTGAAAGTAGCCAATAAGAGGCAGAAAAGAAGAGAAGCACAAAGGGAAAGTAAACAATGACAGCACTAACCAGTGCTCCCCTCTTCCTCTCTTCTACCCAAAAGGAATATAATGTTAACCAGAGACTATGCACCACTACCAGAGTGTAGGACACAAATTACAGCATACCATGACATCTATTTATTTCTCCCCAATTACGCTATATGCTCCCTGCTGTTAGAAGTATGAGGGAAGAAGTATGAGTAAGGGCTGAAGAGTGCTTGTGCCTCAGGAGTTATAGATGGATTGGCCAGGAACTTTTGGCCCAGTCAAATGCTGTCATTAAGGCCTCCTACGTCTTAGAGATCAGCCTCATCACAAGCACCTGGGAAGACAGAGTTGCTGCAACCACCTCAGCTCCAAACTTTTACAGCTGTTGAAAAATATACTCCTTTTGCAACAACTTGAAAATATTCCAGGTATGTTTGGTCACAAACTCCACCTGTGCCTGCTGTGGTTTCTGGAGTTGTTGTAAGCTCCGATCATGTAACTCTTTCTGGACAAAATTAACTATTGGGCAAGGTTCTCCATGATGGCACTCTTGAGTCCTAAAGTTTAGGAATTGACTCAGTCCCACTTCTAACACCAACTTGTGAAGGGCAGGGTTGAGTCCGGACACTAGAGAAAGGCATACAGTTGAACAGCAGCTTTATTAGACCAAACTGTAGGAACACAAGACACAGCAACCCAGGAATATGATTGAAGATGGGGAAGTATAGAAGTGAAGGGGCTTTATACAATATAAACAGTATTTATACTGGCAGAGGGTAACACAGAATGAGTCAATATATTAGTCTGTCTTAGGAAGGGTTTGGAGCTAACCCATACTTTTGGAAAATGTAACCCCTTCCTCAAATGCCCTACCATATTCACCATTGTCTATTGCCACAGCTTACAGTCATATTTCAGCAGGGAAATTGGCCTATAAAACCACAGTCAAATTTAAGATGAACCATTATCATTGCAACATATAGTGATGGGGAAGAGTGTGAGACTGAAGTGAAGCCCTAAACACCTAGAGGGACTGTGGGGCCAGAATTTACTTATACCTTAGTGGGGAGTACGTCAGACCCAAGGACATTATCATATAATATTAGAATCTAGGTTTCTCTATGACTTCAGTAGGTAATTTGGGGAACAATAGCATTTAATTAGATTGTAATTTCTCACTGTGTTTTGGTAAGTTGCGAGTCATACAAGGACAAATAGTACATATTAAACTGTTCATCTATATGTTGCACATTGAAGACAACTTAACCCAGAGTTCCAAACAGAGAGCACAGCTGGAGGACTCTGCTGTTATATAGCTAAATAGACTTGCATTGTGACTGATTGGCCAGCTCGAAAAACTGTTTGCTGAATAAACACGGATTTCTGTTTGGCTTTGTTTGGATTTGATAGGAAGTATCTACATATATGCTCTTTGTACCATCAATCAGCTATCTCTATTATCAACCGATGGATCACATTTACATAAACCAACTCTTTCCAAGTGGACGTTTTAACTTAGGATATTGATGAATGTAAATGCCTGAACAAACGTCCCACACCAACTTCTTCTTGGCCGTGGTAACATTAATATTAAACGAGGCACCAAACTGTTGACTGAAATGATCTTGTGCTTGGGAAAAGGGACAGTCAAAAGGGTTGAATATTCCAATGTCATTTGGGAGGCCGCTGCTTGATCTGCCATAGTGGTGGTCCGCCATCTAGTTCTACAGGAAAGTCTAACATTCAGGCAGCTGAGTGGTCTCCAATCTTAACCATCTGAAGTCTGCTAGCAGCCCGGAGATGTCAGTACCTGCTACTTAACAAAATAAGTCGCCTTACACCATAGGATTAATAAACAGGAGAATCACTAGTCAGGGACTCATCAAGTCAGCATCTGTTCACTTTGCAATGCAAATCACGTCCACCATCGCTGTACGTTTAAGCCTGTTTTTCATATACCTAATTATCCTCTTGGGTGCAACGCTATCGAACAAGTGACCACTTTCTAAATCAAATGTATTAATAGTAACTTGTGGCAAGCCTAATTTTGACTTTCACTTTTCCCCTAACTTATTTTGGCTATCACTACAGCAGTTGTTCCGTTCAGTGTATATACATGTTTGTACACAGGAGTACTGAAGTTTGATCATCTAAGACTGTCATGAGGTTTGTATAAAATAAATGTAATTTTCTGCATTCAAATCTATAGCTAATTAATTTTCCTTCCTTGTTCTAGAAACTGGTACCTGTCAAATCTTGTTATATTTTTTTTCCCCAGTTTACCTGCTGTACAAATGAGCAAACTAGACCATTAAGAGGAAGGAATTTGCCTCATTCTTAAGATCAGCTTTCCCACCACTAAAATATGCAGGGAGTCAGTTCTTTATTACCATCAGTAGATAAATGGCTGGGTTTCCTTTGCTGAAGAATATATAATGGTTAAAAAGTCACTTTTTCCTTATAGCTCCACATAAATCACAGAACTAGTCAATATTTAATAATGCTTGCCTTGGACTGGAGTCCCTTGATCACCCCTGTCATGTGTAATGGCTCCCTCTTCGATATCTTTGACATAAAAGCTCAGCTTTACTGCAATACTAACATGTAGTGGGTCATTACAGATCGACATTTACCTTAATCTGTGACTGCCAACCATGAACCGATAAATTCCAGAAGATTCCACTGGGAGAAATCAGTAAAGTTCTCAGTGGAAAGAAATGAAAGGAAATTCTGCCGAGAACGGAATACATTTTCTACAAGGGATGCTTGGCAAATGGATCCTGACTTTTTTGAAAGTTCTCTGACTGCGCAGACTTGCGACATTTTGTGCCATTTTGATGGCTTGAAAGGCAGGCTGACAATCCCTGATGATCTGTTGCAAAAGAGAGGCAGATTTTTTCCTCTGCAAAAACAATGCAAGATTAAACATGGGCAGTACCATTTTCCCATTAATCACCCTGCTGTCTGAGTGGATATTCCTGTCTTGTCACTAGTCCAGCATTTTTTTATTTTATTATTTTTTTTTTTTTTAAATCGATCATTACTCGTATACCTCATAATCTTACAAGTGCTTCACAGCAGAATACATCAAAGTCTTCATTGCATAAAGAAGAGGACATGGTAGGCTTTGAAAGAGGTCAGCAGAGACTGTCTATCATATATTAAACGCTTCGGCACATATGCTTCACAAAACGCTACACAAAACAGAGCTTTATGTATCATTCTTTGGGGATTGTAGCACAGATTGACACTTCCCTTCATCGGCTAACATAGACAGAGCAGAAGCAAAAAAATAGTACTGTATATGGTACTAAAAATCTATTTTGCAAGCTACATTTACAATGCTGCACACTGTTTTCATTGCATGTATATATTGTTTTTTAGGGAAAGGTACACTGTCAAAAAATGCACTGTTTTCATTTATCATTCACGCTAAAATATACTTCAGATATAATGTTATTTAAAAAAAATACTTAGAGAACACATATCAGCCAGTTTTAACTCGATGTAAATGATATTATCCAGAAGTCTATTGTCCTTTTGGAATGGCTTACTGTTTCGTAGGAAGTCTAGCATGAAAATCTCCCCATGTTCATTTTTTTAGTAAGACTGTCTACATAGTTCTCCACATACTGAATAGAACAACCGATCCTGCACTGATTAGTCCAAACAAGGCTGAAACAGGCTGTTTGTACAAGAATGCTCTAACAGCACAAGTCGGGTTACAAATCCAGTAGGTAGGTATTGACAAAGAGCTGTCATGTAAATGTCATTACTAAGAATCCGTGGGCAAATCTTAACATTATTTAACCAAGATTAGAAATAACCTTCAGGAATATGTATTAATCATTCTTACATCATAAAGATGGCAGGATAGGATTCACCAGCCACGGGCTTGGGGTTTGAGAGAGCAAGGACTGCAGCAGTATCAGAAATCCCATCACAAATAATGAGTTTGGTTCACTGAATTTGCCTTTTTTTGTATAGCAAACGATGTGGACTTCTTGCCTCAGTAAAACATGCAAAGAATCCAGTTCATTGTCGGATTACCACATTCTACAGTCAGTTCATTTAACTTGATCACCAAGAGATAATTCCACGAACCAGGTAGTAACGAGCAGTAAGTGAGTTGTAACAAATACATATGATTACATCTTCAATTTCCCAATGGGAAAATCGGAGCAAATTCAATCCTGACTCCTGATCCAGACATGTCCTCAAGTGATTACATCCACTCTCTTAAATTTGGAAGATGAACCCCTTTATGGTTTTTGGAAATTGGGATTGGTCAACATAAAAAAGAAGAGTTGTGCGATGCATCTACAGGTTTATTAACTACATGTATATTTATATCATCATATCCACCTTGTATAATATATGTTTTTAGAACTTTGCATTGCTTGTAGTGTGCGCACAGTAATTCTCTTTGCCTACTGTAATCCTGAGAAATATGCTGTCCACAAACCTCACAGGCATGAAAAAAACCCATTAAAAGTGTTTTTGAAAACAAAATACAGTTTAAAATGACATACTATGTAATATTAGTTACCTTCTTTTTCATAAAATAGTCCATTAAAAATGACATTGTATGTAATTTGTCCATTGGGCGTTTCCGGTCCATCCCACCTCACTTGGATATCTCTTGGACCATTTATGGTAGACTGGAGTAGAACATTCCCTTCTGGCTTAGATTCATGAGTGTATGTCTCAAGCTGTAAATAAATAAATTAGATTTATTAACTATTATAAATCCCCTGATGCTCTAAGTACAGCATGTATGTGGTGTCATCTGCTAGAAATCAAACAGACAAATCCATGTAATGTTTAGTGAGTTTAGAATCAAAATCTTAACACATCACAGTGTCGTCCATGTTTCTAGTGAGTTACCATTTTTATGACACAGAAAATGTTCTCGATAGTACATTTTGAAGGTCTATTTCAAAGATCACTTACACTTTTTGTGAGCTCCCTCTCATTTCTTAGTCTAATATTTTAACTTCTGGTGGTGCCACTTTCTTCTGTTAAGATCTGTGTGTGCACTTTCTTTTTTTTTAGAGATTAAAGGGCATATTTTCAGTTAGGTACACATTTTTGCCCAGTCGAACAAACCATTTGACAATGGAAGAGGTGCAAATATGCACTTTTTATTTATTTGTTTCGCAAATACACCATACACATCTATTGTTACACTGCAAGCTGTGCCTTTTATATTATACCAAAATGTTTTATTTCCAGGTGCAAATCTGTCAGTACCCAGTAGCTGGCTTTGTGCCTAAGTCTAAATCAGCCCCTAATGTGCAAAACGGGCCCAAAGGATGTCTTTTTGCAAATATAACCATTATCATATAGGTAAGCATTGGTAGATACACTCTCTAACAGAATGTATCTACCAGTTATCTTTCCAGAAGGTTCTTCATCATCGCTGGGCCGAGGGGGTAGACAGTCATCTTTCAAATGCACGTGGCACTCATCTGTACATCATTTTGCAGTTTCAACCGGCTAAGGAGAAAAGCTAATCACGCTACATAGTTCAAGTCCGATGATGTTGGGTTTCTGACACATAGCTGGGGACAGGTGTAAACGCGTAGACATCAGACAGAAGATGAAGATTCCTTAGGAAAGAGTGCTAAATACTCTCTACTAGAGGATGTATCCAACAAATGACAATGGTAGGATATAGTTCTATATTGGTCATTTTATATCTAGCAAGCCGCTATGCCAACAGAGAAAATTAATAAAAAATACCCCAACAAAAACTGATTTTATTTTAATTTCTTAAAAGTGTGTCAGTCACTTAAAACAGTAGGGTGCGGCCATTTTTTTGGGGAAGAACCAAAATTCATGAGAATGCTGCCTATCAATTCACTAAGATCTTCAATTTGAAACGAGAATCCATATGCCTCATTAATGTCACTAGTTTCTAGTAAATTGATGATCATGAATATTAGTTCAGCACAAAATTACTTTAACTGCTTAGAAGCCCGGACTCCTATAAAACATATCCTAATACTTCTCATTTCTGATTGCACACGTACATGTTTTTATCTTAAATAACCAGTATACACATTGGAAACAATTTCTCAGACATTTATTTCATTTCTATTTTTTTATATCTATCTCTTTTCTTAATTTTTTTTTTTTTTCATTTCTAACATACTTGAAGTTAAAAATGAAGACACTGATCTGGATACAGTCCAGACAAGCTTTTAAGAGTAAATATTCATCAAAGTAGTTGAAGCTATAAAATGTTTAATGGTTATAAAGTGTTGCATTTCTGTCTTACCGGGGAGGCAGCGTGAAAACTTGGAACAAATTCAGAGAGTGAAACGGAACCCTTTTAATGCAGACAATTAGGATGTTTTGGTAATGTTCTCTGTGTGACATACAGCATATGAATAGCATACAGGAGAGTGACCATTTTCTGCTGCTTAATCTTTCTAGGTTACTTTAGAAGACAGAATAACATTGGAACGTCTAAAAAAAATAGTTATTTCTCTCTTGGAAGAAATGTGTTCCATTTCATACAATGGAAGCTCCGCTGCTATGTTACATAACTTGGATTTTGGAAAATAATGCTTTGATTTAGAGATGGGTGGGCTCGGTTCCCCGAGAACCGAACCCGCCCCAACTTGAAGTATCCGAGTACAGAGCGGAGCAGGCTCTGTACTCACCCGCCTATTCGGAATCAAAATCGAGGCAAAACGTCATTGTGACGTCGTCGGATCTCGGAGCTCGGTTCTCGCGATGTTTGAAATGCATAAATATCCGCCTCCACAGCAATCCATCGCCATTTGACAGAGGGAGAGAGAAGGGTTAGGTCGCAGGATTAGAGCAGAGAGAGAACAGTTATTATAGCACTTATTACAGCAGTTATTACAGCAGGAAGAAAGGATTATAGAGGAGGCATTTTGCAAACATTACAAACTGTTCGGGGTGTCATATTCCCTCCTAAAGAAACTATTTTCTGCCTACAGAAATTGTAATATACCAGCACAATTTCTTTCTGAATTTGCACTACAAGTTCTTGGAGTGTCAGATATTGCCCTGTTCCAAAAAAATCTATTTTCTGGTGCTGAAATTATTAGATACCAGCACTATATTTTTCAGAATTTGCACTACAAGTGCTTGGGGTGTCAGATATTCCCCAGTTCTAAAAAAAACTATTTTCTGGTGTTGAAATAACTATATACCAGCAGTATATATTTCTGAATTTGCACTACAAGTGTTTGGGGTGTCAGATATTCCCCTGTTCTAAAAAAAGCTATTTAGTGCGTTGGCACCCTGGATTGGTGTGTGTCTGATAAAAGCACACATCCCAGGGGGGGGGGGCAGCGCTCGTTGACATTTATTAGCTGTAGAATTACCTCACTTATCCAATAAACAGGTGGAGCACTAAATTATGTTATTTTAGCCCCAAAAAATTAATTTTTAAAAACATTGCAGACAAAAACAAAACCAAAACACGCAAGGTCGGTTTTGCCAAAACTATACCAAAACCAAAACACAAAGGTAATCCAGATCCAAAATCAAAATCAAAACCAAAACACGGGGGTCAGTGACCATCTCTACTTTGATTGGCGTCTTACAGGTGGTTTATTTGGATCTATGAAGATGAGGAACAGTTAAGGTATAAAAGGACAACGATGTATCTCTAAGGGCCTGGGATTTTGTTTTGCTGTCCCCATATTGCAAATTAGGTAGATAGACATCTTCATAAATGTGGCAGCTTTCTGCAAGCAACATTTGAATAATAACCTGTGTCTGTTCTAAGGAGAGAAGCTCCTACAAAACTCTCACGATTCGGCTTGCCGTAGGAAAAGCAATATTTCACAAATAAGTCACAAAACATTAATTAATGGACCAATCAATATTGTTTAAATCCTAAGCTTTTTTTTTTTTATCATGACCTTCATAAATTTATTCGCCTGTTGTAAAACCCTGATATTTAAAGAAACTCAGGAGTAGATATACTAAAGCTTCTAAAAAGAAAAAGTGGAGGTGTTGCCCTTAGCAGCCAATCAGATTACTGCTATCATATTCTAGAATGTACTATTTATCTGATTGGTTGCTATGGGCAACACCTCCACTTTTCATTTTTAGAAGCATAAGTAAACCAACCCAGAATTTGCTGAAATTTGCTGACATTCCTCTAGTTCTGACACTAAGGAAAGGCAAGAAAATATAGATCTATCCCCTCTACCACATTTTTGTAAATATTTTTATGTATAATTCATTTTTATTTTTTTCTAGCAGTGTGCTTTTAAAAAAATTATTTTCAAAATAAAGAAACTTTTTCACTAAACAATATTAGTGCTATAGAATTCCCAGAACTGGTTAACCTGCCATTTTCTTACCTCTTCACCTAAGGCACATCCTTTTGCAGTACAAGCCTGGAGCCTGAAGGAATGTTTGCTCCAGGGAGCCAAACCATCCACAAAATAACTTTGATGGGAAGAATTCTGCATTAAGATTCCGTCCATGTACAACCCGTAAGACGTTATAATGCCTAAAACAAAAATGGTTAACTTAAATCCTCTAATAAATACAAGACAGTTTTATATATATATATATATATATATATATATATATATATATATATATATATATATATATATAGCCTCTACTAAAGTGTATCCATTGCATACTCATAGTAGTGGCAGCCATTTTGTCAGTTCAATAGGAAATATTGACATCACTGAGGCAGGCGGCCATTTTGTGGGCTAGGGGAAAACAATATTCAATATTCAAGCCTATTAATTCACTAGGAAGTTGGTCTATATGGTAAATACAGTTCTGCTTAGACAATGTAATGTGCATCTGCAGGTGATTCATATAACAAAATTAAAATAGATTTACTAAATTCCCCTTGTTTTCAGCCTGATTTTGAATGCATAGGCTAGGACCCCATTATTATCCTGAGCAGCATATTTTCACAGAGCAATGATCCAGGGTTCTCGTTAACTTTGATCAAAAACACAAACCCTTTTAGCCATTGAATAAAACAGTAATCCAGGTGAAGATAATTTCTCTTCCAGCAAAATGCATGTCCGTACTTCAATGCTTTTCAAGGGCACCTGGGTTATATCAGTCAAAGCAACCTTACAATATATTTGGGAAACTTGAGCAGATTTTATTTCATAGCCTACTTTGTATGCGTATGCTCATATGAATTAAGACAAGGACATGCAAGATATATAGCAACCATTTCAAAGCCTCATATGCTAAAACTAAGAAAAATATCAATCTGCCTTTCACTCTCAAAATTGCATTTAGTTAAACAATGAAACCAGCAACTTCCTAAACTGTCTCTGAAAAATACACAGGATTGTACAGTACGTTTCAAAAGGGAACTAGATTTTCTTTCCACGTGTTTTATTTGGCTTTATATGTGGTTAAAAACAGGTAATTTGTTGTATAATTTCAAAGTTACATTTACTTGCACAGTAAGGGGTAGATTTATCAATCCTTCTAAAACGAAAAAGTGGAGGTTTTGTCCTTAACAACCAATCAGATTCTAGCTATCATTTAGCTAATACATTCCAGAGAATGATAGCTAGAATTTGATTAATTGCTATAGGCAACATCTCCATTTTTACTTTTTAGAAGGTTTGATAAAACTACCCCAAAATGGAATACTGTGGAAGAAAACTGAGATGGTATTACCACTACTTAAGCTTCTCTTGAATATGGGCTACAGTTTTGGGCCCTTCACTGTAAGTAAGACATAAAAGAACCCAAAGGGGTTCAGAGATGGCAGGTCACATTTACAAAGGCAATGGAAGGGCTACATTATAAATATAGGTTAGACAGAAATTGTTTACATTGGAAAAGGTGTACATTAGAGGCTAATATATATATATATATATATATATATATATATATATATATATATATCTACTATATAAAAGCCTAGTGGCGTGTGTCTGTGTGTGTAAAAAAAAAAAAAACAAGCTGCAGCGCCACCTGCTGGGTGAAGTTATACACTGACCTACTAAATTCTTAGTGTGTGTGGAAAAAAAAACTCAGAAAGGGCTGAAATTTGCTGCAGCGCCACCTGCTGGGCGGAGTTATACACTGACCTACTAAATTCTTAGTGTGTGTGTGTAAAAAAAAATTGGTATACTAAGATGTTTTTAATTTGTTAATTTAATTTGTTAATTGTTAAAAGTGTTTATAAAGATTTTAAAAAATATATATATATTTCTTGAAGGAGAAGTGACAGTTGGGAGTGGTTGGTGGTTGCCGGGGGTGACAGTTGGGAGTGGTTGGTGGTTGCCGGGGGTGACAGAGCGAGAGGAGTGTGATACTCAGGACCGCTGAGAGAGATCCCTGTGTCTGGATAGACATCTGGATAGATGTGGCGATAAAGATGAAGGATGAGGTGATGGAGAAAAATGATGAGGTGGTGACATGTGGACAAAACCACGTTAAAAAAGGGCGCTTGCGTCGGGAAGTAACGCTCTTCCCCTGAGAAGGCCTGGCCTAGCCCCAAATGCATGACAAGAAACTTTTTAACACCTTAAGTAGCTTGATTTGACTAGAATGCATGAGTATCATGCACGGGTTAACTTGTGTGTATATATATATATATATATATATATATATACAGGGTTAGGGGAACAGGTGCCATCTCTTGGGGCAGATGGTAGCATCAGAGAAGTCATACAAGTCCAAGGTTTTGGTACAACTGGCCTAAGCCAGTTTTATTAAACAGAAAAAATAAAGAAAACTTCAAAATAACACCTTGCCTGTCCAGCACTAACTAAACACGTCATTCCTGACTATCGCAAAAACATAAGAAATACCAGCACATACAGCTATTCACAACCAATATCAGAATTTCTCTTTTGCAGACTCTGCAGTCACTTCCCCAGTCAGAAAGCAACTGAGACTGATCTGACATCCTTTTAAACACCTCTTACAGGTGTAACCTTTAACCTGTCTGCTGTCAGACTGGCAAAACTGGACTGTAAATGGAGCCCACCCTTCTCTCTCCATTTACACCCCAGGAACCCTTACCATTTTTTTCCTAAAACTTAACGCACTCATAAGGAAGCTCCTTCAACCACAAAGCAATCTCCCTGGGTTTTTTAAAACATGTAGACACCTGGGACAAATACACCTGCCCAGAAACACTACTCCAGTATAGGCTGTTCCTTTTAATTGGAATCTGAGTAATCTAAAAGGAGAAAGGGAGAAACAAAGAAAAAAACAATGTAGAAAAAATAAAACAAAACAGAAAAAAGGAAAAAAGCAGCAGCAAAAAAATACAAAAACAAAAAACAAACAAATGAAAAGAAAACATAAAAAGCAGCAAAATAATACAAAAACAAAAAACAAACAAATGAAAGCAAAACACAAAAAGCAGCAAAAAAATACAAAAACAAAAAACAAACAAATGAAAGCAAAACACAAAAAGCAGAAGAAAAAAGAAGAAACAAAATGCCCTTGTGTCCAAGCCTTAATACTTTTCCCTAGCACGCACTTGTTATTGTAACAATTGATGAATACTGTATGTTGGGTATTTAGTCAGCAAGTGTCTTACTAAACAAGAATGTAATATGTGACACCTGTAAACTGTTAAAAGGTTCCATCCAACATTCCGAAGTCTAAATATGAAGTTGTTGTGACTTAAGCTTGTGACCGCTGCATTATTTAAGGCAAATGTTAAGCGTCTTGCAAATGGATTTTGCCACACTTCAGTCCTTGGAGATGGACGTTTTTCTGCTCATTGCTTATTGCTACACAATAAAAGATTCATTGTTAAACTCCCGACATTTCATTCTGCTAAATAATATAAATCTAAGCTTTGACACTCTGCAAATTTATAACTGAAATGTGTGGTTATAGTTACTGTAACAAATATTTATAGCACTGGGAACAAATCTTAAAATGTACATATCTCCTATTCAAGGTGGAGGCAGCCATTTTGTGGCTTGGAACTGAAATATTCATGAAAATGGAGCCTATTGGTCACTAGTAACCAATGATATCATTGAGACAATAGCTTTAATATTTTACATTTAAAATGATAAGCTCCACAAATATTACACTATAAAATGTAGAAAGCCATTATTTTAATTTACACTTCAGTGTTAATTAATACCTTAATGAGGTTCATATGAGCAGTTCTTTGCAAGAAATCGAGAGAGGTATAATTTAATAATAAGGGTACAAATAGAAATCGGGCGATGGTTTGTACCTTGTGCACAGAAGTTAGATTTATCAAACATTCTAAAAAGGATAAGTGGAGGTGTTGTCCATAGCAACCAATCAGAGAGTAGCTATCATTTATCTAGCGCATCCTAGAGAATTATAGCTAGAATATGATTGGTTGCTATGGACAACACCTCCACTTTTCCTTTTTAGAAGGTTTGATAAATCTACCCCAATTTGGCACCTTTGATCAACCTCATTGAGCTTATCAGTATCAGAGAGGTTTCTCCTAAAAGAGAATTTGAGCTATTTTAGGCAGAAAAAACATAACTAGACTGAGTTCTCGACCTGTGGTTTGGCTGTCAGACACAACACACTCTTGTTACAGCTGTGTCATGTTATGGAAATTCCTACTTATAGTGTATATGCCTCTGTCACTATTTGTGTTGTTATATATTCCAATGTTCTGAGTTACTACTTGTTGGTTCCACCACATCCTCTTCAAAGCTGCTTTTACATGGAACTTGCTAAGATAAAGAAATATAAATGCACTAATATCTGAGGGCCTAATTCATTAAGGATCTTAACTTAAGAAACTTCTTATTTCAGTCTCCTGGACAAAACCATGTTACAATGCAAGGGGTGCAAATTAGTATTCTGTTTTGTACATAAGTTAAATACTGACTGTTTTTTCATGCAGCACACAAATATCAACTTTAAATTTCAGTGTACAAATAAGCTATCAAGTATTTGTGTGCTACATGAAAAAACAGTCAGTATTTAACTTATGTGCAAAACAGAATACTAATTTGCACCCCTTGCATTGTAACATGGTTTTGTCCAGGAGACTGAAATAAGAAGTTTCTTCAGTTAAGATCCTTAATGAATCAGGCCCTGAGTGACACATTATTAAGTTTTTTATGTGTAACGTTGACCTTTAAAAGTAAATACGATAGGTGGTAATTTTAATACAATTGTGATAAGGGTACAAATTAAACAGGTCAAATTAGATCAACTATTTTAAGTTCAGTTGCCCAGGTTACATGGGTATATCACTGATAAAACAAAATATAAAAAATAGTAAACATGGAAGTGTCTATAACATGGCCATTAAGGGGGTTACAGTCTGTAAATATTAATCAAGATACATATAATGATATACATTAGCATTAATCAAGTAAGTAGTAATTTTGGTTCTTTCCATCATAAAACACCTCGTTACCATTTGGGCGTTGTGGCTTGGACCAAGAGATATTGAAAGAATTGGGCAAATGTGACTGGATTTTCAGCGTGTTGACACCCTCTGGAACACCTTCTTCTGTGTAAGCCTGAGTGATGTCACTCGTTGTACATCCTCCTCCTGAACATGCCTATAAGGGGCCAAGTAAGATCAGACACGGTTATTATTATAAATGCTCAGGCAAGGTAGATATAACTTAGTACTGTTGGTCAGTGACAATGGGGTTATGGAATCAAGATCAGTGTCTATGGGAACTAGCTTAAGCAGGTAGAAAAGGAATCTCATGCCTGATGTAACTGAGAGGCAGGAACAAAATACAGAGAGACAGTAGCCAGAGAGGAATCAAATGAGCAAGAAGTTCACTGAATGGAAGGGTAGTAGGGTCACAGATCAAGATCAGGCAGCCAGACAGACCAGACATACCAATTTATGGAATTGGGATGGGTCGTGCCCCTGACCCTCTTATTCGCCAAACTTGCACTGCCTCATGTACCAGTGGCAGGTGAGTGCAACACCCATACTACTGCCGTGTGGAGCATAGTGCCCCATGAATTTAACACACTCCTGTTGGAGTTTTCATCAAGTATCTTTGCACTGTTTTGCGATTCTTTGTGCTTCTATTGTATTAGAACCAATGAAGGTGGTTATTTCCTCTACTGGAGCCAGGGTACAGTCCCTCGTTGCCAGAAAACAAACGTGCAGTGACCTAGAGGAACCGAATATTTGTATTCTTGTCTAACGTGCACTAGATTAATCAAAGGTAATGGCTGATATGGACACTTGACGGACATAGTGCACATAGTTTACTCTTCTAAACTTTTAATAAATAACCCTTATTGTTTTATAGGGCCATTCAGCCTAACCCAGTTGGCCTAATATAAAATATAAAGAAGATAAATGACCTCTTTGTTAAGTTTGTCTTTGACAAACGTTTGTCATGATTTATATACACTTCTCCCCTCATATTGCAGATATGCGATTGTCTTATAGCTACTGTAAGTATATGTTGTGCTTTTAGTTTATATCTGCTTATTTCTTTTGCACTATATCTGTGATTTTACTTTTTATGATATATATTTCAATTAAGAGATTTTTGTGTTGTCTGATCATGACCTGTTTATCTATGGTGCCTGTATTATATATATATATATATATATATATATATATATATATATATGGCTAATATGTTTCAAAGTTATTTTGAATATGTTTAATTCTCCATATTTATTTACTGTACATATTTTCAGTTTAGTTCTGATTTATTTATTTAGATGACTTACTCCAATATATTATAATGCAATATTTTCAATAAAACCATTACAAATAGCATAATATTGAAAAAAAAATATCTACATAGCACCAACACATTCCGCAGCACTGTACAATCAGTCCCATCAGTTTTTGCCCCAATAAAGCTTACAATCTAACCTATCTACCAGTGGGTGCCAATACTAGCACACGGCAGGGCCAATTTGGTATGTCTTTATACAATGGGAACTAATAAAAGATCCATACAGGCAGTACCTTGGTCACAATTAAACCCAGTACCCCAGCACTAAGAGGCAGCAATCCTAACCACTCTAGATGTAAGCACTTTAAACAATGTAATGCATTTATTAATTATTATTATTATTCAGTGTGGAAACCACAGTACATAAGAAAAGTACATAAGAAGTCCAAGGCAAGGTATAGAACAAGCATAAATTGTAACACAGAACACACAAGAAACATAATACAAGGATAAACAGTTGGACAAGGTGGGAGCAGAGAAGACAACAGGAGTTGAGACGAGGGAGTGCAGCACTGAGTGAGAATGTGGGCAGAGGCAGGCTGGGCCAGGGAGAGTGGAATCAGATGGAAACACGGTGGCTAAGTGGTTAGCACTTCTTCCTTACAGCACTGGGGTCATGAGTTCGATTCCCGACCATGGCCTTATCTGTGTGGAGTTTGTATGTTCTCCCCGTGTTTGCGTGGGTTTCCTCCGGGTGCTCCGGTTTCCTCCCACACTCCAAAAACATACTGGTAGGTTAATTGGCTGCTAAAAAATTGCCCCTAGTGTGTGTTAGGGAATTTAGACTGTAAGCTCCAATGGGGCAGGGACTGATGTGAGCGAGTTCTCTGTACAGCACTATGGAATTAATGGTGCTATATAAATAAATGGTGGTGATGATGATGATGATGATGATGATGATGGGAGACCGGGAAAATTTGATGGGTTTCTAAAGAGTATTTAAAACTTTGAATACTGGTGGAGAGCCTGACTGGTTGTAGAAATGTCTTCCATGGTTGTAGAGGGGCACAGGAGTAGTCTTGGAGGCAGGTATAGGATGTGGCGATCCGTGCGGAGACGAGAGACTGTACATTAGCAGACAGGGGAAGGCAGGAGGGAGGGTGAAGTGAGATGCGGTCATAGAGCAGAAAAGAAGGAGAAGAGGGGCCGGGGGCTTTGCAGGAGAAGGTGAGGAGTTTGAATTGGATTTTCTAGAGAATGGGGAGCCATTGTAGACTTTGACAGAGCAGGAAGGCAGGTGTGTGATGGAAGGAGAAGACAACCAGTGTCGCCATAGCGTTGAGGATGGATTGAAGTGGGGAAGACGGGTGAGAGGGAGGCCAGAGAGGTGGTTACAATAGTCAAGGTGGGAGATAATGAAAGAGTGGATGAGAGTTAGTGTCAAGGGTGAGATAGGCAGTATTTTTGCCTGCTTTTCCCCTCTAACTGTATGCACAGAAAATGGTTTTGAACTATAAATACAGCACTTTTCAGCTCTATTTAGCTATTCAGCTCTTTTTTTTAGCTCTATTTAGCTCTCCTGATGTCAAAAAATAAAAGATTTCAGTGAATGCTTCCTATACTAGAAGAAAACACACACGTACTACTATAAATAGCATTTTTACAAACCAAAAAGTTGATTTTTTATTTTTTTTTAGCAAGCGCTGTTTTTATAAAGTCTTTCATCGCATTTTAATTTTAGTGGGCCTTTAAAATACCCCCGTAAGGACGCAGCTTGTTCAGTTCTTTACATTCCCCTCTGGAAGTTGCTTAGCTGAATCAAGACATTACTATGATCTTTAAATGACCCTACCGCAATTAAATTAATGAATGTTCACTAGGAGCTATCCAATATATTTTTAGACGCAGACATAAGGTAAAATGCTAGATTGATTCATATTAAACGTTACCTATGCAATCTCCGGATTAGGCACAAAGGATATGCAGATGATCTTGCGCAGTGTATTGAATAATTTTTTTTCGTCTAATTTTTAATTGCCAGGAACAGTTTTTACAATTTACTGTTCAAGTGAGAATATATTTAGAAAAACTCGAGTGCATACGGAGCGGGATAAATGTATGCATGCTATCCACATCAATGTAAATTTATTCGTAATCAAGGGTGGAATATTTCTTATGGTATTCATCAAAACAAATATCCATATATAGATTTCTAAGTTAAGTAAAAAATGTCTGAATAAAGTAGGTAAACTTTGGCACATTTGTTAAACTGATTTTGACTGTTAAAAGTAAAAATAAAGAATGTTCAAAACAACATAGGTTAAGCATAAAATTAATACCACTAATATCATAAATAACTGTTTTAAAAGTAAATGTGTCCCCAGATCCGCCAATCAAAGCACAATTGACATCTACACACAGTGAAAGCAGCCATTGTGTGGGCTGGACCAATATTCATGGAAATGCAACCTATCCATTCACCAGGAATGACTGCCTTATGGATATTAGTCATGAATTGCCTCAATGACATAACTGGAATCAAGAATATTGGTTCATGCCAAAACATGGCTTTCATCACTGTAGGTGACAAGGGTACATAAGTAGGTCGACCATGGCCATGTAAAATCGGTAATGGTGGCTTAGTGGTCAGCACTTCTGCCTCACGGCACTGAGGTCATGAGTTTGATTCCTGATCATGGCCTTATCTGTGTGGAGTTTGTATGGTCTCCCCGTATTTGTGTGGGTTTCCTCTGGGTGCTCCGGTTTCCTCCCACACTCCAAAAACATACTGATAGGTTAATTGGCTGCTATTAAATTGCCCTTAGTCCCTCTCGGTCTGCGTGTGTGTGTGTTGGGGGATTTAGATTGTAAGCTCCAATGGGGCAGGGACTGCTGTGATTGAATTCTCTGTACAGCACTACGGAATTAGTGGCGCTATATAAATAAATAGATGATGATGATGAAGTCAGAATATAGTGATTGGACACATTGCCTACTCTCCTGGATCCCGTCCCCTCCCCTAGTGAAGTGGGTGGGGGCTTGAAGACGCAATTTGCTACAAAACGAGTCATACTGCCCCCCCCCACAGTGTGAAGACACAAATTGCGGCATTGCGCAGACTTGTGCGGGATCACTGCATTCGCCCCTTGAACCTACCCTCTGGGATCTACAGGAAGGGAGGTCCCAAAAATAAGCAGCTTTGTGCCGAGTTCACCAATCAAATTTTGAGAACCAATTCCTACATTTTCTATAGGTTATTGTCCATATTTTAAATTATTTTAGATATGTATTGTTAATATTGAAATCACATTCATTTAGATATATTATTTGTATGATCAGATGAGGAATATTTATTGTTTGACCAGAATACTTACACTCATTGTTATGAAATATCTGGTTCCTGGCGTTAATCCCTGGATGGTGTAATCCAGAAACAGATCAGTGCTGTTATAGACAGTGTTCCATGCCCTTTCATTGGTCACATCATCGGTGCTATGTAACAAATAACGTTCAAGAACTCCATTGATGGTCTTTGGCTCCTTCCACCTAAGCAATGATAAACTACATTATTCTGACCTCATTACACGTGGCATATGTTGCTTTCCAGACAGCTAAATACATTTTACCACGTGTGGCACAAACACTGGCATTCCCAGAACTCGTGCTCTCTTTATGTACACAAAAGATACAGGTTTACTTGAGCAGTGAAGAAACAGTCACACTCAATGAATCACTGTAGCAAAAAAGGCCAAAAACAAACAGAAAACAGCTACAGGTACTAAGATAAAGTAATTCCTGGACTTAGTTACCCAGAATGTAGCGAGTAATACACACAGTGGTGTCTTAGGCCGGGGACTCACTGGTGTTAGAACAAAGCAAATTCAAATGCCAGAGAAACTGTACGTTCCACGGCAAATGTGCGGTTGATAATTAGCGGTTTTACTCCTGTGTGAGAAGTCAATGGACGCCACTCGATGCGTTTACCTTGCGGTTAAAATAATGTCTATTTCTATTGTTTGGAGCAGCGGTATGTGGAGCACACACTAATTTCAAAACTATCCTCATGTTTTGGTCTTAGTTTAGATTTTGGCAGAACCAGGCTGGCTTGTTTATAAATTCCAGAAATTGAAAATTTCATGAAAAATACTAAACAACACATAAAACTGTGTAATACTAATCCATCATTTGTGCATACATTAGTACGCATGCAGCTTAAATGCATTTACACTAATTTACAGTCTATTTATAGACAATGTTCTATGCTCAGGATTTCCTGTTTGTTCTAACACAACTTATCACGCTATCCGCTGCTTTGATGATGGAAGTCACCCACCGTAATACAGTCATATAATATATATATTTCGGACATTTTTTCTGTCTTTGCATAATTTGTGTATATTTTTCATGCAATGTATAGAAAGCCCCCTTAGATCCCCAGGATTGCATAACACAACAGACCCATGACCAGCTTTACGAACATCTCCAGAGCATACAAACGGACCAACAAACCCATGATAATGATTGCAATAAAGACATAGGGGCTGAATGCCAAGGCAAATCCTTGACCATCAAATCCTTGGCCATGCAATCTGAGAGCAAATATCTAATCATCATATTGGGTTTGTACACTTCCGGCTTAGCACTAGATCTGTAATTATGTCATTGTAATGGGGGAATGTTAATGTAACTTTAACTTTTACATTTTAAGTTAACCCTGCCTGGGAATAAAAGGAAAATATTTTTTCTCTAGCATGAACATTTCTCACTATAACTGGACTGATATTTGGATAACCGTGGGCATGTCTGCAAATATATAGTTTCAGGGGCAAACACAGGATTTGTAGAGGGGGGTTTCCACAGCACTCCACCAGTGGGTGTGACTAGCATGCATGGGGGTGTGGCTATAATTTTAGACAGGGCTTGGCTGCTCTCCAACTCTTCCTATCCCCATAATATACATGGGCAATGCTGCATGCACTATTGTTAGGTGCACGCAGATCTCCCTTTTCAAGCAGAGCCGTGTGAAGCGGGGACAGGGTCCAGGCACCTCAATTATAGTGTCCCAGGCTTGGAGGGGGGTTTCCAGGCACTAGGAACCCCCCCCCCCCCTTTCCTCGGTTTGCCTATGAGTTTACATAGTTCATTAAGATTCCTGTGATTTTCATTAATGATGTATTTTGCACACACTGTATTACATAAATAGGAGCACATTGGTAATACAGTACACAGTGGTTACATACTGAACGTGTATACGACTGGAATCCAAGACCCTAAGTACTGGAGGAGACAGGTATTCCGGGGGCAGTTGTGCAGTGAGCAGGGTGACTTGGGAACTGTTTGTACAACCTCCAGCTGTGCAGGCAGTCAACAAAAACCGGTGCGCTGTGAAAGTCGCCAATCCTGGAAGACAAATAAAACAAGAGGTCACGTTATAATAATAACAAATAATTACAAAGTTTCTAAAGAATACGAGATTACCTCTTAACCTTTCTAACTCTTTCATCACATTTCATCTAAGGCCTTTGGGATTATCGGAAGCTTTGCCACCCTCTCACAACCTGTTATCATCTCTGCCTAGAAGGGTAATGTACAGTACTGCAGATAACAGACGACGCTTGTATTTATTAATGGCGATTAGATGTGAAGATATGGCACTTTGTGTTTAAAGGAAGCAAAACTTAAAGGGCCGCTAAACTAAAATGTGGCTTTATATTAGGAAAAAAGCAAACAATATTAAAACATGTAAAAGTTAAAGATTCAAGAGCTTGTTACAAATAAACATATTAGAACTTTGGTCACAGACGGTACCTTTTAAAAATGTCTTTAACTAAAATGAGTGCATATAGCATTGTTTCCCAAGCAGCGTATCAGGACACAGGTATAAAACGCTATGTTGAATGTATGTAATAGAGATTTTATATAGCATATATAAGTGTAAATTACACAAACCTATGCAGGACTGTCTGCATCTGACTCAACAAATGAGCTAAAATACGCTTTTTTGCATGCGCAATTTTTGACCGTAAGTTACGCCCAAGTTGCATTCAATCCTATATCAGTCCTTGTATTTGTAAATTCACGTCTCAGTTTTTATTAACTTATTAGTAAAGCTGGAATGACAATGGTTATCACTTATAATTAGAGATTTAGAGATGGGTGGGTCCGGTTCCCCGAGAACCGAACCCACCCGAACTTTGGGTATCCGAGTACCGAGCCGCTCGGAATCCAAATCGAGGCCGAACGTCATCGTGACGTCGTCGGATCTCGGGGCTCGGTTCTCGCGATACTTGAAGATGATAAATACACGCCTCCACAGCAATCCATCGCCATTTGACAGAGGGAGAGAGCAGGGTGTAGTCACAGGCTGATTAGAGCAGGGACAGAGAATACAATATTCTTATTCCAATTGAGCTACCAAAAATCGCTACAGAAGAGAGGAGGATAGAGGATTTTTTTTTTCAATATTTGGCACTCCCCAGTGCTTTTGGGGGTGTCCCCCATAATTGTGCATAAATATTTCTGGCTGTCAAAATTACTATCTGTCAGCAGTTTCTACCAAATAATTTTTAGCACTCCCCAGTGCTTTTGGGGTGTCCCCCATAATTGTGCATAAATATTTCTGGCTGTCAAAATTACTATCTGTTCACAGTTTCTTACCAAATAATTTTTAGCACTCCACAGTGCTTTGGGCTCAGAATGGATTCAAAGCAGTCCACATATGATCAGAATGAGCAACCAGGTTCTGTCACCAGTCCTGATGTTAGTGTTCCCAGTAGATCATCTGGGCAAGGCGATGTCAAACTACACAGTGTTTCTTAATTAGTCCAAAAAAACAAACAAAAAAAAATTATACTGTGTTGAAGTGAAAAAGAAGTGTTACTGAGCAAAAGTTAAGTGCCGATTAAAAAAAAAAATTGCCAACATGCCATTCTACACACGCAGTGGCAAAGAGAGAATGAGGCCTTCACCTTTGGCTATTAGTGGCAGATCCCAAAAAGTTACAGAGCCTACAATTGGTGCACAACTACTGCTATGCGTCAAAGCCGAGCTGCAAGATAACAGTAAGACATTAGAGGATAATGTTTGCTCTGATTCACAAATGACACAAGAGTCCATCCAACAGTGGTATGTCTAATCGTGAGCATTCTGTTAGTGTACCCATAAAGAAGGGCCCTTTCAGCAGTTCTGCTGATGTGTACCTGAACAGCCCGAGTGTAGCCGGTGATACACAAATTGAGGATGCCACTTTGCAAATAGAAGAGGATGAGAGGGAGATTTGTGGAGGTGACAAGGGCGCTAATGAGGATGTTGATGATTATGATGCAGACAGATACCAAATTGTCTTTCTCAATTTCCATTTATATTCTAGATTATATAACGGCTGAATAGTTTTCTATTTTACTCCTAGTGGAAAGGGGATCTGATGCAGACAGATACCAAACTGCCTTTGTCCATTTCTTTGTATATTCGAATTTCTAGTTCTACAGTCTATGCAGGCTGCTTTTTTTTCTATTTTACTACAAGTGGATGGGAGGGGAGTCTGATGCAGACAGATACCTAACTGCCTTTGTCCATTTCTTTGTATATTCGAATTTCTAGTTCCACAGTCTGTGCAGGCTGCTTTTTTTTATATTCAACCACAAGTGGTGGGCAGGGGGGGGAGGCATAGATACCCACCAAACTACCATGGTCCATTTAATTTTACTTTCTAGTTCCACAGGCTGTGCAGGCTGCTTTTTTTATATTCAACTACAAGTGGAGGGGGGGAGGGGGGCATAGATAGCCACCGAACTACCGTGGTCCATTTAATTTTACTTTCTAGTTCCACAGTCTGCGCAGGCTGCTTTTTTAATATACAACTACAAGTGTAGGGTGTAATATACACCCAAAGACGATGGCTACATTGGCAATAATCAAAGATGGAGGAGGTAGACAACCAGGTATGTTTGTATAATTTGCAGACAAGTGTTCGAATTAAGGACGACCTACCAGGGATTAAACTGTTTTTTTTCATAATTTATTAGCTTTAGAATTACCCCACTTATCTAAGAAGCTGGTGGAGCACTAAATTAGGTTATTTTAGACCAAAAAAATGGTATTTTTTTTTTGAAAATAGCAAAAACAAAACAAAAACATGCAAGGGCGATTTTGCAAAACCAAAACCAAAACACGAAGGTAATCCAGATCCAAAACTGAACACAAAACCAAAACACGGGGGTCAGTGACCATCTCTACTTATAATGATAGATACAGGGTCAAAATCTACGTCCAAAACTTTTTAAAGCAACTCACAGACAGCAAGGAGAAACTTTCAGAGCCAAAATGATTGACTATTAACACAATAATTACACAGAACAGTATAATACCATATAATACACGTAAAATATTTTAACCATTGTGAGGGTACAATAGCTTTTATATATTTGTGAATTTTACAAGATGATTCTAAATAACGGATTCGTTTATGGTTTTAGTTTAACTGTCCCTTTAACTAATGTTATAGTTTTGTCAGGCGATCTTAGCCTAGACTCTTAATCTTAAAGTATAATTGTAATATTTTGTTTGAGACTTCATAGTGTGAAGGGAAAAAAAACCTAACTAGAGAAACATTAGTCCTGTAGATGAAAGCTCTGTTGGAAAAGTACAATTATTTACCATAAGTAAGGGATTACCTTCCATGCTATACGCTGAGCGTGTGGCGAAAATAAGCAATCATTATTTTATTAAAACAAAGGCAAGTATAGAGGCAGATAAGAGGCATGTTTCTTAATAAATCCCCACTTTAATGTTTAAAACCAAAATAACAAAATTAGAGTTAATCTTGAAAAGTTTAAAAAAAACATGTTGAAAGGCAAATATTTCAGTAAAAAACTGCACCTGAAAAAGTATGTTAACGTTACGATCATGTGACGCTCACATCCAAACCTGGGACGCCCTCGTTAGCCAGGTACTCCCGCTGCTGTCGAGTTAACCAGTTAGTTGCTTTATATATCGGAATGCGGCCTGGGCATTTTATTTATCCCCTTTAAATATGAAGATCCTTAAATTGACAAACTTGTTTTTAAATTATTTTTTAAAGTATTTCAAAGTACTGTACTGATAAAATGTCAGAGAATGGGTAAGATGGGGATAAAGGATAGATAGAGGGAAAACAAAAGCATCAAGCCAAGAGCAATACAGTAAAATAAAATCACAAGAATTGCTATCAGCAAGCAACACAAGAAAAAAATAAAATAACAGAAATGTCCTACATCTTTGTGTCTGAATGGAACCCGAACATACTGCTGCTTATTGGGAAGTGAGACGGTCAAGGGGAAGAACCTTTAAGCTCGTGCCCCTTTATCCAGCACATGTGGTATTATATTTTGGAAAAGACCAAAATGCACAAAAAAAAACAAAAAAACAAAAAGTGTACTAGACACTAGACCAAGTGTGAACTTGACCCCATATTGTGGAATACTGGGCAAGGCTTACATTACTTCAGCTGGTTACTGCCCACTAGTAAAGGCTAATATACTGTACATTTATACCTGGGGGTATGTTTACTAAACTGCGGGTTTGAAAAAGTAGAGATGTTGCCTATAGCAACCAATCAGATTCTAGTTATCATTTAGTAGAATGTACTAAAATTGGTTGCTATAGGCAACATCTCTACTTTTTCAAACCCGCAGTTTAGTAAATATATCCCCTTGGAATCCTAGCAAATATTATTTGTTAAGGGTCATTTATGAATCAGAAAATATGCGGGCATACATTTGCTTTGCCTTTACAAGGTACATGCCCATATTTAAATTTTTGGAACTGCCCCCGTTAAATGATCTGTGCAACATTTTACTGGATTCCGGGTACAAATGGAAATGCATATGGTGGAAAAAACTTAAAAAATGACGCTTTAGAGCCCCTCTCCTTTATTAATTTCACATTTTCCTTCTTCTCTTCACTACTGCTTGATCCTCATTTATATGTTACATAAATAATCACAGTGACGGGACAACAGAACGGTCTGTATTACATGTCTCACTATGGAACACTTAAATATTTATTTATTTTTTACATTGCTTGAAATGCACCTATAAATTTACTTTCCCATATAAGTGTGTTTGGAAGGTGCAAAACACCTCTCACTCCAATTATAGGCCAATGTCTTATAACTATCATCTCTTAGGACATGTGAAAACAAAATGATTTTCGGGGAAGAAAAAATCTCTGCGGCTTCCAAATAAATAAGGAAGTCCCCTAAACTAACCTTTTCCATACCTTGATTCTCATTTACACCTGTGACTCGCCAGCTACTAAGGAACTACAAATCCCAGCATGCACTGCCTGTATCAGAGACTAAAAAAAACACATTTATGTCGGAAAAAGGGTTAAGCATGTATGTGTGTCTTAGATTGTAGCACTGAATACCTCTTTGGTTCTCCGCCTCACTTTGGCTGCTACCGTTGCTCTTGCTAATGGTGTCAGCAGCATTAATTTAAGATCCCATTCCATAGTTGCCGACTTTTTGACTCTGTCCTCCAGGAGGACAGGTCACGTGACAGGGTGGAGTTATTGCGCCGCCATAGCCACGCCCCCACTATAAAATGCCTAAACCTCCTGGATCCTAAAAAATGCCAAAATTCACCGCATTGAATAGCGTGGGGAGTCGCTTAATGACGCGATTAAGCCCCACCCCCGATATTCAGTGCCGTGAATATTGGTATTTTTTAGGATCCGGGAGGGCTGCCTACTCTTCTGGGAGTCTGGGAGTACTCCCTGAAATTCAGGGGCCTCCTGGAAATTCCAGGAGAGTAGGCAAGTATGTCCTATTCGTACCAAGGTACACAGGCAGGGCCGGCTGAATATGGTAAGCGCGGCAGAAGGGAGTCACATTTAATGGGGTACCCCACCGTCCCATCTACCCTGAAAAAAAAATATTCTTTTTGGGGTGGGCGACAGTCCTCCTTAAGTTCTGAGTCCCTTGTTCCGAGCAAGTATTGGGGAGTGGGTGATTGGCGAAGTGAAACTCCAAACGGACATCACGGTGCAGGCACCGACCCCCATGGAGGGTCGCTGGAGATCCAACACCGGCTCTGCTACCTTGTAGTCTGACAACAGCTGAGAACCCACAGCCTTTATTGTTCTATAACCTTGAATAACATGATGCACAAAGTGGCTGTGTAACACACATTAATCCCCATACAACATTGGATGGAACGTTATAAAATGTATTGATTATTGATGCACTTATCAAAGTGCTTCCATGTTCTTTTTATTCATACACTATCTCATGACCTTAGAGCAGAAAATGTATAAATAATTTGCATTAGAGGCAACTTTTTTGGTATATTTAGCATCAGTGTTCCTTGTGCGAGTGCGAATTTTAATCTATATTGAACTACTGTAAATGTACATTTTAATCAAGCAGAAGTGAGCTTCATGAATAATATTAAAATGTGTATTATAGACGCTCATACCTCTGGCATACATAACATGAACTTTACAGGGACTTCCAGCGATCATAGTGATTTATGAAGGTGGAAAATGGAAGACTTAGAGGGAGACACTTTCTGTGTTGTGAAAGGTGCGTATTTCAGTAAAGGCGCTTATACTCGAGCATGCCCCATTACACATTTATATGCTCACCCGCTGAGATGATTTGCGTGACATTTATGGGTTTCTGTCTGATAGGTAAACACTTAAAAAGTAGAAGTACTGGTTACATAACTTCTGGAACTGCAGGAAGATTAGGAAATGTTGGTATAAAGTTGTTGATTTTATTAACAACACATTTAAATCAGGGGTGGCATTAGCCGCAGAACCCCTCTTGTTGGCTGACTTCAACAGTTGGAAGGAACGCCTACCCGGCTATGGGATTTTACCTGCTCTGACTGTATTGGTTACGGAAGCAAAAAAACTGATTCTGCGATTTTGGGCATCGCCAGTGCCTCCATCTCTAGAGATGCTTAAAATTGAAATTTTGAATATTATTTATTTGGACAGAAGAGCCACTCTTCCAGACATAGAAAAAGGTGGAGAAAGATTTCAGAAGAAATGGGGCACTTATATTGAGTCGCTAGAACCCTCGATCCAACAAAATATCTATAAATTATTTGAATATACTACTAGGTATTTTCTTAAACAATTAAGCTAATTCTCGACCCGCCTAATGAAAAAAAAATCTATTAGAGTCGAAAGATACTGCCTACTCTCTCGGATTTTGAGGATTTGAGTTCACTCTGAATACAGAGAAAAATTACAAAAATAATCTCCAGTCTTATTCCCTCTATATTCCCTAAAAGACACAGACAACTACTAGGTTGGAAAAAGATTGTTCTGTACTGTTTGGCTGACTTCTGCTCGCTAAAGCGGCAACTACCCCCCCCCTTTTTCTTTTGTTTTCCTTAAAACCGTATTTTTCTTGTTCTCTTCGATATAGATTTTAAATTGTTATAAGCATAAAGTTATACATACTGTCGATGTATAATTTAAGCAAATTCAGTCACTGGACTAAAATTTTGATTGTATATGAACGCATCTAAATAAGTTATTGGTATTGTATACTTTGTGTTTGTTACTGTTACTGTCATTTTTTTTTCTGACTTCTGAGAAAAACTAATAAAAAGATTTAAAAAAAAAAAGTAGAAGTAAAAATATCACCACATATCCTTTATTTAACCACCCATTTTATTTATTAGAACTTTTTCTGTTGCCTCCTAAAATACTGATCATTGGAGTCATTTCTGATTTAATTAAATAAGAAAAGTAAAGGGGGTACAAGGGGATTATCTATAAGTTCTGGTCAGGGATCTCCCCACCACGATGTACACTTCAGGTGAAGCTGGACCTCTAAAGCTTCCCACACTGGCAGGTCCAGCCATTTACTCCAAATCATTAGTTCTGTATCCATTTGGAGCAGGACCAATATATTATTATTATTATTGGTTGTTTATACTGCACCATATTATGTAGGGCGGTACAGAGATTATTTATAATTCACAACAGTTCCTGCCCCATTGGAGCTTGTAATTTCAATTCCATACCACCCACTAGGGTTAGCATTTTAGTCAAAAGCCAATTAACCTACCAATATGTTATGGTTTTAGTCGGAACACCTGGGCAAACCCATGCAGACATGGGAAGAACATACAAACTCCACACTGATAGGGCCCTGATCATAATCAAACTCATGATTCAACAATGATAATCACTGTTATGCAATCATGCTAATTACGTATTCCGTGGGACCTATGCAGTGCAGTCAGCCAATCACCTCCAATACACATACCAGTTGTGGCCATGTTTTTATTCCTGTCCAATCATTGATCATTTTGGTTGATACACACGGTCTGTTTATTTACCCAGTGGCAAATTGGCCAACCTGACGCTTCCGTGTTTGTGGACAGGACTCGTTCACTCTAGGATTTACCATTCCCTTTACATATGGTGTGGTCAAGGCAAGCAGACTGTAAAGAGCACAGCGACCTATGTATCATTGATTCCTCTGGTCACTGTGCCTCCCCCATTCACATTACAGCACATGTTAAAGACCACCACTACGGAACACTTAAAAATATACTCCCAGCATAATATTTGTTTGCGTGAACTAGAATGTGAATACCCTGGTTTAGCGGTCAATGGTCTCTGGTAATAGTGCCGACCAGGTAAATTTTTAAAGCTTATTATAAATCGTAGTGTGAATCATACGTTGGGAATGGAAAGTAATTAGTGGGATCAAAAGTCAAATTCGGTGCTGTATATATATTAAAGGATTTCCTTGCCTAAAGTTAAAAATTAATAGTATGTTGTCTTACCACTCTGTTATCTGCCATCCTTTCAATCACCGAATCCTGCATTCTCCTGGTACACAGTTGCTCATACGTTACCCTAGCAAGGTACTGTTTGAACTACACTTTGTGGTCCCAGGCTTGGAAAAAAATCTCAGCACCCACTCTATGGAATTATCTTCCTCGCACAATAATACTTTCCTCTTGTCTACAAACTTTCAAGCGTTCTCTGAAAACCCACCTCTTCAGACAAGCTTATAATATTCCTCAACCACCCTCTTAACCTCACTACATTACCCTATTACCACCGTTACACAATTTCACACAAAACAACTATCCCCTGACCAACATTGTTGTGTGACAGGATCATTTAGCTTATGAGTCACTTTTACCTATGCAGTCTGGCTGGGCCGAAATGCAAAATGTAGACCTAACCTCATGTATCAAACTCCCATTCTCCCATAGATTGTAAGCTTGTGAGCAGGGTCTTCTCACCTCTGTGTCTGTTTTACCCAGTTTGTTTATTAGTTTACTGTGTTTCTCCCCAATTGTAAAGCGCTACGGAATATGTTGGTGCTATATAAAAAAATGATGATGACGATGGATGACAGGGGCATCCAGTGGTAAGCAACGCCCAAAGGCCGTGTATAGTTCATATGTAACATTAGGTGGAAAATTCCTTTAATGTATATAAAATGTAACATTTATATTTGTATTCTAGTCTCACACTTTCAACACCATAAGTATTAAAAAAGGAATTTCTATCTATATTTTAACTATATTTCTTTTCCCTTTAAAAGATAACAGTTATGATATGAGGGATTATCTATAAATGTTTTCAATGGCTGATATCGCTTATCAGATATATACACAGGTAGAGGTGAAGGGTCAGCTTTTATATCTGATGCTGAGCTATCCACCTCTCATCTATCAATTTTAAATCCTCATTAAACATGTCAGGTCAAATTGCCTTCACGGCTTTCTCAGACAAACAGCTATTTGACAGCAGTAAAGTTTTTTTTTCTTCCTATTTAATTAGAACTCAAACTAAAAAAATACTGATGCAGTGGGGCAAACATGGGGCACAATCTAGTGCCTTCCTTAAACCAGGAAATATGCCCCATGGAGAAAATACGCCCGCGGCGAACTCCATCGTAGCCGCCCAATTGAGCCATTTATCTAAAAGAACCATGTCTATGATTCATGTATTATAGCAACGTTTCTCAAAACAGCTCTTAACTTGGAAACATTAGGTACTGTGAATTCCAAGTCACTGATTATAATTATTACCCTTTATTTATAAAGTGCCCACATAATACACAAATGTGTACATTGAGGGGATCATGATACAGATATATTACGACTATTGTTTCCCTATTAGTGTATTTTACAGCAGTCTTTGTTTTTTAATCTCTGTTTAGCTCTAACTTTTCTTAACCAGAAGTTGTTTCCACCTTAATGGCCAGAACAATGACTGTTATTCCGAGATTTTGTTTTTTTATTTAAGAGAATGCTACTTTTTTTCTTATGAGTTTTCTTTAAGTATCACCTTGAACTACATACTGTTAATTTTATATGTTATAGACATTAAATATTGAAACAGTGGAAAATAATTGCAATAAAAATAAATTATGTTTGCAAATTTTCCAGGTATTACTTTACAAGTACAAAATCAAGCACAGGAAATTACGCCAAAGTAATCGTCTGGCCCAATAGAATCACATGGACTATTACAGTTATAGTGAACTTGCCTGAGAAAGTCTCTTTAAATACATAGATGAATCACTTCAAAGCTAAATAATGTCCTATAGTCTGTCATTAGGCAACTGATTTGTTCAAAATGGCAACAGATAATGCATTTTTATTGTGTCCATTGCTGTATATTATAATAAGCTTGAGGAACCTGAAATAATTTTTGATCCATTTTGCCCATTTTTATGACTAAAAGCATGACCTGTAGGATTTTGGGTGCGACATCTGGTGGACCTGTGCAGCCAGTTGCAAGTGACTAGAGGGGGCGCTCACGATGGTGCTTCCCCCTGTAGTGGGATGGAAGAAGTGGGCACACTCATGAGAAATGGGCAGCAATTATGTGCCTATTTAAGTTCTACTTGATTCCTGGGCATGCTGTTACTTGTGCTTCTACTGTGTTTTGACCCTGTTGGACTCCTGGGGGTATATTTACTAAACTGCGGGTTTGATAAAGTGGAGGTGTTGCCTATAGCAATCAATCAGATTCCAGCTATCATTTATTTAGTACATTCTAAAACATGACAGCTAGAATCTGATTGGTTGCTATAGGCAACATCTCCACTTTATCAAACTCGCAGTTTAGTAAATATACCCCCTGATCTTACTTGATCTCTGCCTGCCCTGAGCTTGGCCTTATAATTGGAATAGTCTACTAAATACTGATTTGGTGCTGTATCTGCCTGACTGTGGTCCAACCTGGCCTGGCATTGTCTTCTGTGTCTATGATGTGGGATCCTGTTTTATTTTTGTTGTTCATTAGGTCTGGTACCTTGTATCCCTTGGTGATAAACGCAATGTATATGTCCTATAGCCAACTGAGTACCGCTAAGCACAACTTGCTTTAAGGGAATTGGCGGCTATTATAGGTGAAGAACTTCCTGTTCACTGGTATTTAATGACAGGTAGTTGGCCTAGGCATGCCAGTGTGTCAAGATGGGGGTACTTGTGGAAAATATTTCCCCTTTTTAAGAAAGGAGCTGGACAAATTGGGGTTTTCTTTGCAGAGTGAGGGGCAGTCGCAGTAATGCGCCTAATTATGCACCGAAATGCGCACATTAGATTTTATATACCAGGACGAGATACTATATTCTAATGAGCTTCAAGGGCAGGAGACATTTATGTGGGTTTGTTGTGCATTTAGTGGGCTGAACCCAGTTTTAAAAGTTGTAATGGAAAGGGTAGACCTTAAGTGATCGTCAGCAGGACCTTCAAGTGACATTTTATCATTTTGCAACATGCATATTCCCATTACAGAACACAACAATGCAAACCGCCATGCAAAGCATCTTAAAAAAGCAGAATAGAGGTGTGCACTTGTGTATGCGCAGGGCAGACAAGTCATGCACTGTGATTCGAAGGACTAAACTATATATTATATTTAATATTTTGTGAATGGTTTTTTTTTTATGACACCGTGTGTGAAATAAAATATACAGTAGTTGCTGTAATTTGAACAAATCTGCAACAAAATTGCAAAATAATTGTAAATATAGTACAGTGAAGAAAGAAGAATAGTCATAGTTCCAATAATAGCACATAACATAGTATATATATATATATATATATATATATATATATATATATATATATATATATACACACAATATACATAATATTTCTTCAAAAGTGTATAATATCATAATGTATAATAGTATCATTTATAAAATAACAAAATGAGATGCCTATATGATACTAACTTGTGAAATTGTGTGTTTTAAACACAAGCAATGACAACCGTAAAAAAGTGCTGTCAAAATAATGTACATTATGTGCGTTAGTTCCTAAATGTTCCCATATTACGTGATCTTTCTGTTAGAGGCCGTTATCATTCACATCCCGTTTCAGCCATAAAATACATTAGCAATCACAAATGGTAAATGAAACGAAATGCAAAAACAAAAAAAAATCTTCAATTTTCTATCTCTTTAGTATTTAACATTATGAACATATTACTTATACAGTGTGTTGTGTTCATGGTCTCTGCCCGGGCTATTAAAAGTGACACCACCTCCTTCACCATTTGCTTGATTGCACAATTTGCATAAAATCAAGCATATTCTTATATGGACAAGGAAAGAAAAAAAAAAAAAAAAGCAGACGAGTCCTAGTTATATTAGACATGGATCCATAGGCATTTCGGCTGCGGACGTGTTATTAGAAATTGTACTGCAGATTATGGATACTCTACCGATTACTGTCAGTACTGCTATAAGTCACAGACTAGCCATGAATGATGCGTTTCCTCTTATTGATTTCTGCCTGTTGTTGGAAGAACTTCATTGATCTCAATTTGCAAAAAAATGATTGGTTAAGGAGAAAATGATTTTCTGCGAGCTTATGGCATAAAACTGGAGAACATTTAAGAGATGATTCATTTTCATATTAGAAAATTAAAAAACCATTTGTGTCCGTCTATATAGTTAATTACTCCAAAGTAGAGTAACGTTTTCCAAACTGTTCCACAGAATATTCGCCTCATTCTGCAATTAGGTGGGGAGTTTTGCAAGTTCCTTCCATGGAATTTGGCCTTATTTCTTCCCTGAGGAATCCCCCCTATCATATTGAATATCCAGTCCTACCTCACCCACATCACAGTGCAGAATGAACTGATACCGTTGTTGCCCCAGCTGTGCAAAATGCGGAATAGCAAAGCAAAAGCGGAACTCAAAATTAAAGTCACCGGAACTTTGTACGAGATCCTTGGTGAAAATTCGTTTAGCGTGTATGAGACGATTATGTAATATATCAATGATGATATTTTCTGACGAATTCATGTATGACAATGTGAATATTTTATGTAACCTTGTAATGTAATCTCAATGTGTGCTTTGCTAAATGACATGAGATTGAGCCTTTGCAAATGTCATTAATCTTTTGAATTTATCCAGAGATAGATAGATAAGCAGCTCTGATGAGTTTTTTTGGTATGCAGAGGATGTGGACCTGACCAGCCAAGCCGAAAGAACAGAGTTGAGAAATCAGGTCCTGTGAACATTCCAGAGCTCAGGACATCCCTAGCTCACTTCGAAAGCCCTGTGACATTCGGGAGATCAATCTGTCCTTATTGACAGCTAATCCCCAAAGGTGGGAGTTGAGAGCTTGTGGAGAAAGGTTTAAAATCTTCTGCTTTAGACAATAATGTGTGCATTTTCTTGAGGGGGTCTATCGAGACTGAAATGTCTCATTCTTCTCAATTGTGTTCCCTCACATACCAAGTCTTAACTAAGTAAGTAGTAATTCTGGTTTTATTTCCTATTTTATTTTCTGAAACTTATTTGTGCAACATATTGCATGTCTTGTTATTGATTTTTTGTAACTAAGCCTTGAAAACATTTTTTGGATTAAATACATTTTATCAAGCATATTCTCTGTGATTCTTTGTGAAATTATGAAGCCCAGGGAGGCTCATGCTACATATGTATGTGATTTGCGTGTGAAACATTAATTAGTGGTTTTGGTGAACGGAAGGACACCATAATAAATCCTTTGCTGTGGCAGAAAATGTGTATTCATTGCTAAGTGACTAAGGTGACGCCAGTCACGGCCAGCTGTTCAGATTGCTGTATCTGGGACAGGCTGGGTGTTCGTGGCAGTGTATGTTTGCCACAACTTCATTTTTCTACTCCAAAGTATTATGTTCAATATATTATTTCCATCTCTAACATTAACAATAACAAATTAACTGCCATATGTCCTTGGAGGTGCTCAGGTCCACATATATTTTTTTATATTTTCTTATTACCTACTGTAGGGGGGAAATTTACTAAAGTGCGGTTTAGTAAAACCACCAATTTATAGTGCATGCTTCAAGTGCCAGCAAGTGCTTACAGTCTGAATTCCCTAACACACACACACACACACACAGACTAGGGTCAATTTGTTAGCAGTCAATTAACCTACTTGTATGTTTTTTTGGAGTGTGGGAGGAAACCGGAGCACCCAGAGGAAACCCACACAAACACAGGGATAACATACAAACTCCTCACAGATAAGGCCATGGTCGGGAATTGAACTCATGACCCCAGTGCTGTAAGAAAGAAGTGCTAACCACTTAGCCACCGTGCTGCCGTGCTACACTTCATGGGCAGTTGAAGTTTTCACCCTTCAAACTGCTAGATAGTAAATCAGAGGCTTACTGGGTTCAGGGGCAGGGAGGAATCTGCTCCCAGGGGTGGTCCCCTAGTTGGCTACCTTGGGCTGGGTCACTGGGCTACCTGCATTTTTTCCTTTAAAATGGTCCTACTGAGCCGAGTGTCGACCCCTGAGGCAAAAAATTACCAGCCTGTCCCTGTAGTAAATCCTGCTTTTAGGCGAAAAACCGCAGTCCATAGGTGGCAGTTTGAAAACCGCCATGAAAATTGCTGGCTTGTAAATATTCCCCTAAATCTCTGCTTAGTTACAAGAATAATAATACACCAAGTAATTGCATTCAACACAAGAACATATTTCTAGTTCCCTGGAATATCCTCGAAGCCTTTCACTCTAAGCTCACTTTCTCTCTCTCTCATCAATGTCATATTTGCACCAATGAATTTAATTGTCCTGAGTCCACAAACACCATTATTATAATCCATTAATCAACGTTGATGTTAGGTGAGTTACTGCAAAATATTATTCCTTAACCTAGATTTTTACGCTTCACATTTTTTTCCCAAATATGTCCTTATTATCTTAAGAACAATAGCCATGTGGCACGAAGCAATCCTCTTTTACACTGATATATTCATTTTGATGGAATAGGCCACGGTTAAAATAAATTTTAAACAGTCATTTAACAAGTCAGATGGGTATTGTTTCCCTTCCTGAATATAGTATTGTCATTTGTTATTTTTATTACCGTTATCGACTGTAACATATAATAAAGACTTAGCAGGAGAAATTGGAAGTGTTGACTAAATTTTCAGCTCACTAAAAGTTTTGGCGATTTATTTAGCTGCACTACCACTTGTAAATGATTTTACTAAGGCACCCTTCGCCTCTGCTCTGCAAAGCCATTTTGCTTCACGTGGCCTCCCTATTCCTTCTTCAGCCCTAACTGAAGACCGGGAGGAAGAGAGGGATCCTAGTGGGAGGACCAATCAAGAGGGTGTAGCTTGTGATTGGCCCTCTTGCTCACACCCACCTCCACCGCCATTTAAAATTGTCTAGTTTATTGATTTGCTAGTTCTGTATTGCAGAAACAGCGAAGCCCAAGGGCAACAGGGAAGGGGAACTATTATTAATATCTTATACATAGATGGTAGTTTAACTTTAAACCAGTGAAATTATAAATGTGTTTATAAAATTAAGTGAATCTTATATAAGGCAGAATGTTAATGTGACATTGATTATATGTCTCTCCTTTAAATAGCACTTCTTTTCATATTTCAAAATGAATAAGATGCATCTCAAAGGGCCGTGCTTAAAAAGTACTGAGTGCAGTGCTAAATACGGATTCCAGATATGGGCATTCTCAGTTTGTCAACATTACACCATTGTGGAAATGCAACTCTAGCTTAGGCCCTATGCATTTATTGAAATGTTGTACAAGGTAACACATCCAACAGGGATTTACCTCACAGCGAACCTCTTTATACTTGGTGTGACGATCAAAAGAAGTGAATACCAAGATTAGAACTGAGAAGTATCGCAGTGTTCTCTATCAGTACTATACAGACAGTACTATTGGGCTACACAGTATTTCCTCTATATCCATGTTTTTATTATATTAATTAATTAATTATTAATTTTATTATATTTAATTTATTTGTTTTACTTGAAAGGTACATTGCCATGTAAAAGTGACTATAAATGTATTTGTTATATTAAATTGTAGTAATGTAATTTTATATTTGTATTGTTTGTTAAAAGCATTAGAATTGACATATATAAATGAAGGTTCTATGTACCGCAATCAGCCCTGGTTCCTGGGAACCCTATCCGTGTGGAGTTTGTATATTCTCCCGTGATAGCATGGGCTTTCTCTGAGTACCCTGGTTTCCTACCAACTCGCTCCTGCTGTGCATCACTATCCCCCTCCCAAGAGTTTAACATTGCCACTGTAGCCATGTCTAGCCTCTGGATTAGAGAACTTTAGAGAGCATGGCCATTGCTCACTAGTAACCTAGAGAAACGATAGGAATAGGAATAGAGGGTAAAAATGGCACAAACAAGCTTAGCCCACATCCCTTTATATTTTTTTTAAAAATAGAACCACATGTTCATGAGGAAGGCTCATACTGATACAAATAAACTGGCTAATCTTTGTATATCTGGAGCTTTTCTATTTGCAATTATATAATATTTTAATGCAGTTTTGAGATCTATTACTAAGATTACCCGGCCGTTAAAGTTTTCTGAATTAGTTTTCCATAAATTGGAGCACCATGCCTAAACCATATTATACTACATTTACTTTCCCCACACCACCCCGGGTATTCGCTCCTCTTTAAACTGTTTAGCAGTGCTCCTCAAAGTGTCTGTAGGAACTGAAGCTTCCATATAACATTATTACCAAACAGCAGCAAGTATTAATTTTTGAACCTCGCATTTTTTCATTTTTATCTTGTTCTGGGCGACCCTATTAAGATCCGATAATTGTACTGTCCCCTTTAAAGCACTCATAATAGTGACTAAACTAGACGTGACCAGAAAACAAGGAACTGGAATAATTGGAAATGATTTTGTTTGTCTTCCATTCAGCGCTATTGAAAGAATGCATTTGGCTTTCTGACTCTCATGCCATGTCTCTGTACTTGGAAGATAGCGTACAAGAGTGATTTGTCACAACATTAATAATGTAGATAGACCATGTTTCGTTTTATCCAAGCCTCCCCGTCTTGCTAGTCAACAATCTTCACCCCGCAGTGGCACGGCATCTCCTGACACCGATCCCACCGAGAGCATTTATCCTTTAATGCCTCACTAGTGTATCCACTTATCTTTTTTAGTAAGTTCATGGCACTCTAATAGCCTGAGAATAGTCGAGCATTTGGAAATGAGGCAGAGTTAGTGTGGCACACAGAATGACTACGTTTCCAGAGGAAGGGCCAAGACATCCCAAGCTTGTTCAGCTGTGATTTTATACTGAAATGACACCACAGGGTTTTGCTTCATAATCAAAACCCTTTAAAGTCTGCCTTGCTTCAGGCTTAGTGTCTGTGGCAAGGTTAACTGAAATCCGCAGCAAGGATAACTGCTATCCTAAAGCAGATTGTAACAGCAGGAAACATTGCAACACTATTTAAAAGGATTTTCAATAAGCAGATTTTATTTCAACACTGCACTAATGCATCACAGCAGAAAATGATACAATAGACTCACTAGAAATAGACATAATGCTTTTTTTTTTTTCCCCCTGATCTATGCTATTTAATCTAATGAATACAATATAGAGCATCCTTCTGTTAGGAAGAAAAGGACATGGGGGGAAAAAAAAAAAAGAGTTTTGTAACCCAGCGCAGACAGCTTGGCCTGGCCTTCTAGAATCGCTGACTGTGCATTCTAGTTTATACAGGTCACTGTTCTTTGGCTATCTCGGCCGTGAATACTGTATACGAAAGAGCAATGTCAGGACTTATACAAAATATCATGATTTCCATTTCATATCACTGTTATACTAGAATGAGCGTTTGTGGATGTTACAACAAGTATATCTACAATTGTTGTTATAGTGTACTACACAAGCCATGCTAATATAAGGATAAAGTCTTGTGAATAATGTCTACATAAACGGTGACTGCTGATGTTGTCATCACTTCAGTGTTCATTAAGAAAGCGTTTGTGTTATAGTGAAAAATGCACAGCTGCGTAATCTATAACAGATATTAGAAGTCACCACAGAATTCTAATGATATGTAATAAAGCATTCAGGCCTATAATGTACAGTGTGAGATACATTTTACCATATATTGCTATTGTAGTTGTCACACCAGGGGCTAGAATGTAGAATGTACTAAATAAATGATAACTAGGGGCCTGATTCATTAAGGATCTTAACTTGAGAAACTTATTTCAATCTCTTGGACAAAACCATATTACAATGCAAGGGGTGCAAATTAGGATTTTGTTTTGCACATAAGTTAAATACTGACTGTTTTTTCATGTAACACACAAATACTTGATAGATTATTTGTACACTGAAATTTAAAGTTGATATTTGTGTGCTACATGAAAAAACAGTCAGTATTTATTGCAAAACAGAAAACTAATTTTCACCCCTTGTATTGTAACATGGTTTTGTCCAGGAGACTGAAATAAGAAGTTTCTGAAGTTTATCCTGTTAAGATCCTTAATGAATCAGGCCCTAGAATCTGATTGGTTGCTATAGGCAACATCTCCACTATTTCAAACCTGCTGTTTAGTAAATATAACCCCAAGTGTTTATTTGATGCTATTTAATTTTATTCAAGCAAAGATGTCCCACTCATTGTCTAGGCTGAATTGTAAATTGAAGGTGTCTACATCCAGGGGAGGGCTGGCAAATTTTAGCCCTGGGACTGGCAGATGCCCCCCTGCCCCGCAGGCCAGCCTGCCCCTGCCTACATCACCCCAGTGTAAACACAATTTAACTCGATCACATAGAAAACCAAGCAGGGAGGCAGCCCTCTCACTTTTGCCATTATTAAACCACAGTTAAATGGCACATGATGTGGTGAGCGGAGAGGCTTTGGAATGTCCCTCTGAACTCTGTCTGCACTGGGACATCCTCCTTCTCCCCCCTCTGCCATCACATGACTTGCCAAGAGCTGCGAGCCTGTGTCTGTGTAGCGGACTGACTATGTCTGGCAGTGATTTTTGGTTGCCAACCAGAGAGATTTTTAAAAGGAAATAATGATTTGTAGCAAAAATCACAGGTCCATGTTTAAAAGGTACTTTACTTGCTATTTAAAGGGAAAAAAACAATCTTCTATGTGGGCTTGCTGCTTGAAAGAGAATGTTCACCCTTTTGCCAGTTTCTAAGCTGCACTTTGAGAGTTCTCTGCATTCTTTACTGCTTTGTGAATTTGTTCCCCCAGCTGGGGTTGCACAATAAGGACAGGAGCGCGCTAACAACTACTTAATGCAGTCAGTAGTCACCGGACATTTTTTGTGGAAGTCAGAAAAGTTTCTCGATATAAATAAAACTTTATTGATTTCTAGCAGAAGTCAAGAATATTTAACAGGTTGGAGCAGCGGATCTCTTAACCAATCAAATCATTTTATTGTTATTAAAGCTACTTCTGTCCATGGTTCTGTCTCGTCTTTTGCTATAATTTGCTTATTTGCCTCTGATTGATTAGTTGGAATAGGTTGGTGGCATAGTCTAACTCAGGGTTTCCCAAACCCAGTCCTCAGGGCTCCCTAACAGGGCAGGTTTTCCATATCTCCTTGCTGGAGCACAGGTGTATTCATTACTGAGTGACACATTGTAACAGATCCACAGATGGTCCTAATTATGTCACATGTGATCCAGAAAACCTGCACTGTTGGGGAGCCCTGAGGACTGGGTTTGGGAAACCCTGGTCTAACTGTAGCCAACACAATAATGTTAATCAATCAGTGACTCACACATGACAAGTATTCTCAAACAGCATATAGATGGATAACCACAATATAAAGCTGCTCTGATCTTAATGAATGAGACTATTATTTATGTAAAACATGAACTAGTAAACACAATAGAGATGGTCTTGTGGATCCAATGTCTGATTAATATGTTCCATTTAAGTTTTATGCAGCAAGTTGCTATATGGCCAAGTCTTGCTCAACATACACGTTAAAAGCGAAAACCACGGAACTTAGCTGATAAGAGAAGATTAATACATCAAAATAATGTCTTGGGTGATAAAAACAATAACAAGCTTTCCAATCTTATGTATAAAAACAGTGGCAGGTAGTTAGCGGTCCCCAGTTTACAGGACTCTATAGTAGTTATTATAGTAGTTATTATAGTAGTTATTATGCAGACTGACAAAACTGTAGTCCAGACACAGAGGCCCTCATTCATTCAGGCCCCTATCTGCCGATTTTGAGCGTATTGTACGTAAATTCACTCTGCGCATGCCCATAACCGGCAGAAACGTCCGTGAACACAATCCCGTTCCGTGCGCCTGTGAGCGCAAAGGACACTTACTACAGCCTACGATTTTGGGGAGTGAACTGGGCAAGGCATTTTGCTGTAGTGGATTTACAGTAGGGTCGTGTCAAACTCGAGCGCACGCATCCACGTCCAATTCAAGCTCTGAGCCTCTCAAAGTAACTTGTTTTCCTGCCGTATCTCTTGCTCCAGCTACAGGGCTAGTCTAAGTCCTGATCAGAAGTGATGACAGTCTCGTATGCATGCTATAACATGTGTTTGCAATCAGGAGCAACTGTAAAAATGTATTTTATGTTCAGTGGACATTAACAAAATTCTAATAAATGTATTTCATGGAGAAAAAAAATAACAAAAAAACACTTTTTTTTTTTTACTGTTTTAACATTAATGCCTTTATTATTATCAGGTAACAATAATGAAAGATTTATTTTTTTCCCCCTGTACGCTCTTTTGTGGATTTATAATCCCGCATAGGTATTGGACGCATCCACCTGAGTTCGGTGTAGAAGAGCGCAGCAGACCTGCCCCCTGCCCCCGTCCACCTGCTGAATTCAGACGGACGAAAAGCCTAAATACGTGCGTGTAATACTGAGCGCGGGTTGCGCTCAGAATAGATTCCTTGATGAATCAGGCCCATAATTTCTATTCAATATATCTTGCATCCACCCTATATCAGTTCTGACGCTAAACACTGTCCTGTCCCTACTTTTATTACCAAGTCTGTTAGCCAGGACATGGGATATCACTTCGGTATAGTGGAGCATACCAGACATAGCCCCCAACATACAGGACCTAAAATAGGACAACATTGGCCATGTCTTTGCTGAGACAAAGGCAAGGCCAGATCCACCAAAACCACCCACACATTGACAATAACACATCCTCCAAGTGCTAAACCCCATTGACTTTGGAAATAGAAGACCAGGGGGTAAATGTATCAAGCTGAGAGTTTTCCCGGCGGGTTTAAAAAACCAATCAGTTTCAATCTATCATTTATTTAGTACATTCTACAAAAATGACAGCTAGAATCTGATTGGTTGCTATAGGCAACATCTCCACTTTTCAAACCCGCCAGAAAACTCTCAGCTTGATACATTTACCTCCAGGACTGTTTGCGAGTATAACTAACTTTAGTCTATACGCACACTAGGCCCTGGGTAACTATAAACACACAACTTGTTTAAATGGTCCTAATTCTAACCTGTATCTGATTTTTTTGAATTTCATTGCCATACTAATAACGCATAATATGGTCATTTATATTCACGAATAAATGTTCTCATCCCTTATGTATTCACCTAAAAAAATAAAAATAAAGCACAACATTGTTTCTATGGTTACAAAAACCCATTACCTTTGAATAAAGAATGAAAAAGTTTGACTTAAAATGTATGCTATTTATTATAAGAAAAATTCAATGGCCTTCAGGAGGTTTTATAACTGCAGTCATTTTTCAGTGTCACAACTGACCCACTGCTGCACTAGCTCAAACCTGGCTGGATGAGAAGCAGAGATTTATGCAATTTTCTTTTTGCATGTTTTACATTACTAAAGGTGTAATGCAATACAAAGCAGCCGCTGGTAATGTGTCAGAACAATAACAATCTATGTTTAAAGACAAATAAAAGAGGGGAAGAGGTGTACAATGCATACAGTTTTGAATGTAACTCCAGACAGTTTGGACCAATTAAAACCAAGCTTACATTAACCAAACAGGCTGTGCATGTTGAATAGACTTTCAAGGAGTCTAAGTGCTCTGTACAGACCATTTTTAGCAATGCTGTTCTCTGCTTTTATATCCCATATACCATATTTCCCCATGTATAAGGCGCACCTTAATTTTGGCCCCGGAATTTGAAAATATAAAATATTACGGTAGCTGTCAAGTAGCTGTCAAGTGTGTGCTGGCCGGCTGCTCTGATTGTGATCTCCCTGCAATCGCTCCCCCCGCTGCCACTGTACCTCTGCCCCCCTCCTCCTGGATGCGCGCATACCGCTGTACCGCAGCCCCCCTCCTCCTGGATCCCCGCTGCCACTGTACCTCTGCCCCCCCTCCTCCTGGATGCGCGCATACCGCTGTACCGCTGCCCCCCTCCTCCTGGATCCCCCCGCTGCCACTGTAACACTGTCCTCCTCCCCCTCGAACCTCCCCGCTGCCACCGTAACGCAGACCCTCCCCCTGCATCCCCGCTACCCCTGTATAAGACGCACCCAGGTTTTTGGGGAAAAGGTGCATCTTATACATGGGGAAATACGGTAATTATCTGCCAACCAGTGTGTTTTGTGCAGGCCAGGGCTTGATTAAGGGCACTGGCCGACCTAGGCTAATACACCATACTTGCCAACTTATGGCAAGTATGATCCGAGGACAGGTGGGCGTGCAGGGGACGGGGCTCCGAAAATTGCCTCATTTTGGCCTAATGGCACGATTTCCGGTGAATCGCGGCATTTTCGATTTAATTCTGCCCACTTCACTAGGAAGTGGGCAGATGCAGGAGACTGTCATGTTCTCCCGGGAGTCTGGGAGACCCACCCATAATTCGGGAGTCTCCCGGACATTCCAGGAGAGTTGGCAAGTATGTAATACACTCGTAGCACTCCCCCTGTCCTTCCACGGCAGGTTGATAAGCGGTAGGTGAAAACAAACCCGTCCTTTATTTAAAAATCCAGCTTCCTTCATGTTAAGATTCCAGTATTTTTCTAAACTCATCTCCACTTGGCTTTTTAAAAGGCTCACGGCAACCTCTGTCACTCGATCCGTTACCATTAAAATTAGAACTGTATAGCATAACGGAGGCATGAACGAGTGCTACTGCGGTTGAAGATGTAAAGCGGGAGGGGGCTGTCATGCCTGCGTCTGTCGTCGTCCTTGTTCCTCCTACTCACTTATCCTCAAGTACCTGTCTGAGGATGACTCGTTGCTTTCACCGTGGGAATAGATAAAGATTAAAACCTTACTGCACTTTTCTTTCATATTTTCTTTTAACATTTGAGAACAATTTTTCTCTGATATTTTAAAATGATTTTGGGTCTATACATCTCTCTGTCACAATTTTGCAACCCCCAAAAATTCTGCGTCCACCCTGGTCCAGGGAGCACGAAGGGTGATTGGCAGGTGGGATAAGGACATAGGCACGTTTGCTAGTATTGCAATTAGGTGCAAAATGTGCAGTGAGCCAGAACCACCAGTCAGTGCATAGTTTTTATCTGTCTAGTGCAAGTTAGAGGCATGTATAAACTGTGTGACGAGCATACTATCTGGTTTTGTGGGTTTGCAGATACATGTGAACATTTGCATGCTGGAAACAGTAATAACATCACTTCAGCATCCACAAGTCCATCCTTGTCACCCTTGAGGACCACAATCATTTTTTATTTCAAAGCAGAAAACACTCCTGTATTCTCCCACCACTAGATCCCACTTAAATAATCTTGTCCTGCTAAATTTTTCGCATATGGGTGGAAAACTAGGTACACTAGTGCTCGCCCTTGTGAAATGCCCCTGATCCCATCAGTCAGTGCAAAGTTTTGCCTCTATCTTATCCTGCAAATGCATGGGGTGGGGTACTAATTAACTCACCGACACAGACGTTATGGACAAAATATGGCCGAACGTGACTTTAACGACATTAAAAAATCCAGACTCACTTTCCTACTTTGATGGTAGAATCTGTAAGCCTGAGTCATTAAGGAGAGCAAAGGATACAAACGGAGTAACTTTGCACCTGGGCAAAACCATGTTGCATTGGAGGGGGAGGTAAATTTAAAACGTGGGGACAGATTTATAGTTGGGATAGGGCATGTTCTAGATCAACTTTAATTTCAGTATAAAAATAAAGCTATCAAGTATTTGTGTGCTAGATGAAAAAACAGCTAGTATTTAACAGATGTTCAAAATAATAAACTAATTTGCACCCCTTGCATTGTAACATGGTTTGTCCCGGAGAACATTTACTCCTTTTTTTGTGCCTTACTTTCCTTAATGACTCAGGTCCTGTGTGTATAAGTGGCAAAGAAATTGCTACATATATTTTATTTTCCCCACGTCATTTTGTTGTTTTATCAACCATCCATTCATCTAGTTACATACATTGTCATGGTGCTGGGCAATGGGACACACAAAAATTTGGGTGCACAATTAATTATTTAGGATATTTATTCATTCATTTTTTTCTATGGACTGCTTGAAAATATCTACAGTAATGTTTCCAATGTCATTTAAACCCATATAACAATTACTTACCTGTGACGTTATATTCTGTCCCATTCCCTCTGAAAATCTGCCATCCATCCATGTATAGCGTATACTTTTGTATAACCCCATTTGGATGCTTGGGAGGAAACCAGTGTAAATATAATGAATTAGGAAAAGATTCTGCAGTAGGTGCCTGAACATCACTGGGAGCTGGAAGACAATGATACAGGTGGAAGTTATACTTTTTACAGAAAACATGAACATAATTAACACCTTCGAACCCAAAGAGATTTCACCGAGTGTGAACGTATACCAGATTCGGGGGTTCATTTAACAGTATTGTTTTGTTGGCTGTGAACTCAGAAGTAGAGGTGTATTTTAGGAGTATTTCACTGGAGCGTCAGTACTTTTCCTAATAGTTTTTAATTGACCATACTCAGGTGTAAGGAACCAAGAAGTGAGTGGTGGTAGAATGAACATGTTCCGAACATTTAAACACTCAAAACACAAAAGTGCATCTATATGAAAGAAACATCACACTATACATACAAAGCCAGGTCCTAGTTTCAGTTCTAAAAAGGGGTTAAAATTGATTATTGAGTCTCCTCTGACAGTGCTCCCAGTAATTATATCATTTTTATATTTGTTTGAACTGTACTTGCAGTGATTCCAGTGATGATCAATCAGTGTGCAGACACTACTCGCCAGTCAGCTACCTGCGTCCAGCCTGCATGGAAAACATTTGACAGGTCTGCAGACACAGGTTTCCTTACAGATCCCCTGTTATTCTGTAATGTGTTATATATCCTGATCTTTCATATGGTTTGCATAGAGATGACCTTACATCCAAAATGTCTCCCAAACTAGGCTTGCCTCTGCAGAAACATATCCTGCCTCTCCTGGCCAGAAAGGGTAGTGCGTAACAGATATTAACGCAAATTATAGAATATGGAGATGTAGTTTATAATACAGCCACTCACATTTGCCATAGCAAACCTAATGCACATTACGACCCAATCAGCAGTTTTGTTTTGCTGTTTACCTACAAATCACACCATTATGATATTCAGATCTAATATGGCTGTCCCTAGACTTTAGATGTAAAGACCGCTTTCATCAGCAACATTTATTTATATAGCGCCAGCACATTCCGTAGCGCTTTGCCTGTTAGCCCTTAAAATACTTTCTAGACAAATGACCCTATTACCATAGCAGACCACATTCAGTGCAGCTAACAGTACGTATCACCTAAGATCTACTTCCAGAAGCTATTAGCTCCTAAATTCAATAAGCATCTGGATACTCTGGGACCAATGTTGATAATGTTGAGTTGAATACAATTTGCGATTTTGACATGTAATACACTTTCTTACATCTGAAAATGCCCACAAAACGCTAATTTTGAAAGTGCTTTGTGAGTTGCTGCAGATGTAAAAAAAAGTGTAATATATGGCAAATAAGTCAAATTGCGTTCAACTTAACTTGAGCCCCTCTGCTTTCTCTTACCAGGCTCATTTCTGGAACAACTTACTTGAGTCATAAAAATCCAACCTCTATCTGAACTTCTCTCATTCTGCTCTATAAACATGTTTGTAATGCTTAATGCATTTTGCCTGTAACTTGGTCACAACTTTATATGATGTAACCAGGACATACCTGAAAATGAGGAGTGACTCTCAGTAAGTTTATTACAGAGGCAGGAGAACAGCATAGAAACAGAGGTCTGCCTAATCTGTTCCCATATAGACTGAGGGTGAGTAGTTTAATCTTGCATTGTGTCTACACAACACTTAATCAGCACTGGAATCCCCGGAATGGTTAAGTATGAAAAGATATCAGTTATGTTTTTTACGGGTTTATAAGTGGGTTTGGAGGATCGTTCATATATTTAAACTGGAGAATCCCTACAAATATTTAATACTTAAAACAGATTAAAATACATTAAGATATAGTTTTGCCTAATTTAATTAAAATACACAATCTCATAAAAGTGATAAAATGAGAAGTGCAACAAAATGACAACTCAAACGGTTGAATAATTTCTATAGATACTAAAAATACACGCACAAAATAGAAAAAATTAAAGTTATTGTGATATTGTATGTTTTATAATGATTGAATGCTCTCCACTGTTGATATCTATGCTAAAACTTCCAGCCACACATGGACTGATTCTGCTAGCCACTATGATTGTCAATTGACAGGATCAGTGTCCAATTTGGATAGTTGTAGCACTAGGATTTGTTGGTGGGTAGTAGTAGTAAAGGTAATTTTGTAGCCACACGTACTGCGATACCGCAGTATGTGTAGCCAAAATTATAACTTGTATGCACGTTCTCATATAACAGGTATATAACTCAACCATCAGCTAATCAACCTACATTGCCTTCAAAAAATAATCAATCTAAACTATTAAAAACCCATCACACAAGTGGAAAATAAAGATATGCACATTCTCCTGGTGTGTTACCCATTTTGCATCCATTTTCTGCCTGTTAGTGCAATGGAATAAAGTAGAAATCCGGCCCATTGACTTTGTGTCTACTCTTTGCAGAGGCAAAAACACAAGCTCCCAGTAGTGTTATAGTGTTATTTGATTTCTGTAGGAAAATCTATTCCTGCATAACGATGGCCTATTGGATAGTGTCTCTGCATTAATCCATGATTTGTTTTTCAAGTATTTGCAATTCATATGCATCCTTACTTCAGTATGCAAATTAGCATTAAAGAAAGTGCCTGAAATAGCTTATTTTTATAATGTGATTGTCTTTGCCACCATCGATACCCATTCATCATACTTTGTCAGAGTAGAATCACCAAAATAATGACTTCATTTTGTGAAGTATTAACTAAAGTTCACAAAACAAAAATGTACAATTCTTTTGTACATTTTGCATCCTTTTAGCAATTTGATTTTATCTGGGTTTTTACAATTTAGGTTGTACAATCTTTTTTCGGGGTTGTACAGATGTTGGTTACTACAGTGTAAATTTTGCACCTGAATGGAATGTTAGTTAATGAGTCCCACTGGCTATAAATTGCAATGATGTATTGTAATGTATTATGTTATAGGAATTTGAAATTCTATGACATCATTTTGATTGTTCGCCAGCTGCATTCAAGAATCATCATATTTGGGGTCAGTGCAAGCACTGGGGATGCCCCAACCTCACTGGGAAGTGGTGCCTCTTACCCTTCCCTTCCGAAACACCCATCTTTGATGCTTCTGACTTTAGCTGGTGGGAAGTGCGGACTCTGGGAGTGTCTCTTGGCCGTGACATCATAGCCAAGCGCCACAATCTCAGCGTATCACTGGCAGTGGCCTCTGTGTTGGGGGGAGCTGCGGAGGCAGTAAAATCACCGGATGAGTCACATTAAGGGTATATTTACTAAACTGCGGGTTTGAAAAGTGGAGATCAGATTCTAGCTATCATTTATTTAGTACATGCTACAAAATGACAGCTAGAATCTGATTGGTTGCGATATATACCCTTAAGTCTCTCATTCAGTGTTTTAGGTGCCCCCTAACCATTGGCACCCTAGGTAGCTGCTGAAGTTTACCTAATGGTAGCGCCAGCTCTGGCTGTATTTAGCTGTCATCCGTGCTACTGATTATAGTCTACCGAAGGCCTACACAACCTGTGGCTCTCTGGCTTCTTACATACCCACATCTCAGTGTTGGAACTGTCCCCAGGAAATCAATCTCTGCCCACTTTGTGAGTTCTACTAGAAATGTGTGTGGAGGAGAGTGAAAACATCACTTCAAAGTCACAACCACTTTAGGATCACCCTCTTCATTACTTTAATATTTTCCATTTGTTCCTAAAATATACTGTTTGGTTATACCAAACATAAATCATAAGAGTGAGGGGATATTGGGACTGTCTCTATTGCACAAGGAATTTTGTGTGTCGTGTAGTTTCATACAGAAGTGCAACTGGAAGGGGCAAAGCCTGATCTCTACCAAGGAAGTGATGGCATAGTGAGGCCTTTGCGAGGATAAAAATGGCTGAGCGCTCTCTAATAAAACAAGGAATGCCCATAGAAATATGCCCTCTCCATCTTTTTCTCTCATTTAAATAAAAGTTTCCAGCAAAATAAATTCTCATTGGAAGTAAATTCAAGTGCACTCATCTGCCTCATCCACCTTCAAAAAGGACTGCTCCTGATCCACCTACCTTCCACCCCTCAGATGCTGCCAGTGGCCAAAATCTGCGCACATCATGATCATCATCATCACCATTTATTTATATAGCGCTGTACAGAAAACTCATTCACATCAGTCCCTGCCCCATTGGGGCTTACAGTCTAAATTCCCTAACATCCACACACAGACAGAGACTACGGTCAATTTGATAGCAGCCAATTAACCTACTAGTATGTTTTTGGAGTGTGGGAGGAAACCAGAACACCTGGAGGAAATCCACACAAACACAGGGAGAACATACAAACTCCACACAGATATGGCCATGGACGGGAATCAAATTCATGAACCCCGCGCTGTGAGGCAAACATGCTAACCACTAGGACACCGTGCTGCCCTATAATGGGTTACGACACCAAACAGTATTCGGGATATCCCTTTGCACGATCATAAATTATCTTCTTGTTACCATTTGCCAAGATTAGATAACAATTCTAATAGAAGTTAACTTCCCTTAAATTATAGAACAGGAAAGACTCTGGCTCCCGTTCAGGGCCAGATTGGTGGATAGACCGCGTAGACACGGGCTTTGGGCGACAGAGTTTGCAGAGGAGACGGGATGCCCCTTATTTCATCATCATACCACATTTTTTTCTCAAGTTTTACTGCCAGCATAATAAAACAATAGTCATTTTAAGCTACTGATAGACTTTATTGGTGACACATAATAAGTACGACACCAGGTGATGGGTGGTAGCGATTGTGACATGGGACATTATATTAATGGAGGGACGGAGATCAGCAAAAGAAAAAAAATAAATAAAAGACTAAGGGATGATTTACCAGGAATAAGTGGTTTTCAGATTACACATTAGCTGCTATGCAGAGTTTCTATCTACTACTGTGAAAATAGTGATTTTTCTGTCTCTGTTGCTCCAAGTTTTTGTATTTCATAATTTATACCCAACAATCACATGAAAGTACAACACATGGAGGACACGTAGTAAAGCAGATAGCTTTTATAAACACAAAGTCATCCTCCTACTGTACAATGCCGATTTTTAAATCAAAAGGACTGTGTCGGGGGTTTCTCTTCTGCCACAGACTGGAATGGGATCTGATTAATAGTGCACATGCTAAAATGATTAATTTGTCTCCCAATTGGCATTTGGTAGCTCTGCTCACTTGAAATAACTGTTGCCTGTATTAGTCTTTAGCACTTAAAAGAGACCAAAGAAAGCAACCATTTGATTCTCGATTTCATACTGTGCCATACAATCAATTCTTTTTAGTCAGACTGTCTCTAGATATACTTCTCAGCCCTAGTAAAATGAGGAAGCTTTCATTAATCTTTCAGATGCTTCGTATTAATGACAAGGCTCTTGCATGAACAATGTAACAGCAATTAAAAAGTCCATTAATCTGCATTACAGCTATTAAAGATGCATGTCATTAAAGGGTATGGAGTTTGATTCATTTAAGCACCCCCCCAAAAAAATGAAGCAATTACGCTCTGGCAATGCACTTTGTCATCAAATTAGGTTCTGGTTCTCCAGCAAATGGCTCGGCAGCATTTAAATCCTCTGTTTTATTATTCATGACTTAAATGTGGAAGTCAAGACCTCTGGAATTACTTTACCTTCTTCCAGTGTGGTGATCTTCAGAACATGGGAGTTCTGGCTACAACCAGATGAAGTGCAGAGGGATAACGTTACAGCGTACTCTGTAAAGGGCAGCAAGCCTGTCAGTGTGCCTGCAAAAAGAGAGAGAAGAAGAGGAAATGTACTTGTATCCTTGGTGTGTAACTGTATCGCTATGATCGTCTACGGTTATGTTATATTGTTATGACCTGAGACTAGTTTCACAATCAACAACATGCACAGCGCGGATACTACTCTACCCAAAGTTTCAAGAAAACATACATTTTATGGAGCTATTACCAGAGGGTTTCCTAAATGAGTCTAAACATTGAACCAAAAAAAGGAAGGAAGTAGGACAAGAGGAGTATGTGAATAAAAGACAAGTGGGACGAGAAAAGAGTTTATTTATAAATGACACCTTTGATCTAAACATTGGTTTGAAACAGAGACATCGAATTGGACGGCAGTTAAGAACCGCTTGGCCCATCTAGTTTGCCCATTTTTTAACCAATGGTAGCCTCCAACCCTATTTAATCCTTTATTCTTTGAAAGGATCACCTTATGTCTATCCCAAGCATGTTTAAATTGCTCTACTGTATTAGACTCTACTACCTCTGATGGGAGGCTATTCCACTTATCCACTACCCTTTCTGTGAAGTAGTTTTTCCTCACATTTCCTCTGACCCTACTTCCCCCAGTCTCAGTACATGTCCTCATGTTCTAACACTTCTCATCCTTTGTAGAATGCTTCCCTCCTGCACCTTGTTATAACCCTTGATATATTTAAAAGTTTCTATCATGTTTCCCCTTTCCCTTCTCTGCTCCAAACTTTGCAATAAGTCATCATCGCCCTATAGCAGATGAAAAGTATACTTCTAATATTTGCGTGAATATGCTTTTAGTATATGTTCACGCCCCTTCTCTCCCCCGTCTAGGCATGGGGGCAGGTGGACGTGCTAGAAGCAGACAAGTCTGCATAGGCACGTGTGTGCACCCACATTCTGGGCATGAGACAAGTGATTTAGAGCAAGACTCGCTACACAAATTGACTTACGACCCTCAATGCATCGGCCCCTATGAAAACGAATGGCAAACACCACAGTCATGAAAAAGTGTTGGTAAATAGGTTATAGAGCCCTAAGACAAGGACTGGGCAAACAACATCAATACATACACTGTTAGTCATTTAACACAGGGATAAAAAGCATTCTTTATCTAGCTGTCAAACTTAGTATGGTGATTTATAGGAAATATGTGAGATTCTAAGAAGCCGCTGATGGCTAGACCTCAGAAAGTCTATACAATGACAATGCGCCAAAAAGGCAGCTGTCATCTTAGAACATCACCAATGTATAAAAATAATAATATTCAACTGAAAATATAAAACAGCATATGTATATGTGCACACTCTCTTTCTGCTTTTCAAAAGTGTCTCCATGCGAACACTTTGCGAAACCATTTGCGGATTGTAACCCCAGACGGAAATGCACCATTCTTTCCTACTTTATGGACCTCTGCTCTGAGAGGTTCTGGAGGGGAGATCCAAGGTTTACGTGCATTTCGCATCATGACGGCACTGCTGAGCAATGAAGCGATTACATCATCATTGGGAACGTGATCAGGAGCCGCCAGTGTGGCCTGATCAATTCATTTCAAAGACTATCAATTTTGGACAAACCCTTTGATTAGCAAATCATATATAAAGAACTTCACAAACAGCATTCATAGTGCAAGTGATCTAGAAGACTGTGCTCACTATAATGGGAAAATGTCAAGTCAGAATCGCAAGAGCCCGGGATGTTCCAAACAACATACCTTCATTGTCTGAGCGCAGGAACATCAACAGCATCAGCTCATTTTTCGCTTCACCCAGTTTTTAAAGGGTTAATATTAACCCCATATTTGCCATGTATAGCTTTCACCGTAGGGTTAATTTAACAAGTGGCGAAAAGCTTAACTATTCGCTACTTGGATATTGTTTTCTTGAAAAGTGGATGTCGTTAACTTGTTGGTGTTTCCCACCGCTCTATGTCACCCTAAAGACTGCCTATATCTGATAAGTTGGTGAGTCAGTTCATGACAGCTAGTGACCTGCAGCTGCAATCCCAGGTCATGGCGCACAGCGATCAATGTGATATCCAGAAGTCCAGGGACTGAGATATTAGCTGCTGTCTCAGGGTTTCCCAAACCCAGTCCTCAGGGCTCCATAACAGTGCAGGTTTTCCGGATCACATGTGACATAATTAGGACCACCTGTGGATCTGTTACAATGTGTCAGCCAGTAATGAATACACCTGTGCTCCAGCAAGGAGATATGGAAAACCTGCACTGTTGGGGAGCCCTGAGGACTGGGTTTGGGAAACCCTGTGTCTAATAAAGGTTCAAGTAGTAAAGTGTCCTAAATGGACAGATGGCTGGCTTGGAAGTGTGTGTATATTGCTAGACCTTACTGATTAATATGTGTATACAATATTGGTGCTATTTTGAGGCAGGGAACTGAATTATCAACATGCATGTAAGTACTGGTTGTCCTCCCCCTCACCTGTTGCCTATGGAAGACTGTGAACAAATTTGGAATGTTATGACTTCTTTTCAAATACCCAGCCTGACAGCAATGTCCAGTCCAGACATCTCAGGCTGTACAGTCCTTTGAATGCCAGTGTTCCGGAGTGCTATGGGGGTAACATATACTCCCTGCTGCATTATGACCCCCTCTGTGAGCGCCACTGTGTATTTCACTATTAATTGCTGTGATTTCCTCCTCCTCTCCTGCTTTCCAGCATTCAGTCTCCCCCTCTGTGCTGTATCTATCTCTGATGCTACTGTCCAAGGTGCTGAAACACTATCAGTCCTTTAAAGGCAACGAAGAGAAAACTTTTGCTGTTTTCGGTAAGGCGGGGGTGAAAATTATCTATGGGGAGAAATGTCTCGGGGGAACAGCAACTTTCACCAGCATTGTCCTGGCAAGACAAGTGTCATTAATAGTAGCAAAACTACTTTTTTGTATTGCTGCAACAAATGCAGATGAAAGAATGATTATTTACTCTGTAAGCCTGGAAGAGTTACCAGAAACACTCTTTCCGACAGTCCTAAATCTGAGCTAACCGTCCTTATAAAGATCACACCTGCACAGGTGAGGAAGGGATATCAGCCTTGGGTTTTTCAAATTCTTAGATGTGTCTGGATACAAACTGCGCTCATTATTTGTTTGTATATAAGTAATTATTAAGTAGATTTGTAAAAACGATAATTCTCTATCCAATAAACCATTCCTTTATAAACAGATATCGGATTTACTCTGATCGTCTTTTAATTTTATGTTTTTTTTATCCTTATTTATTATTACTTTAAACGGTTACATACTTTCCTTCCTTTTGTTTATTTTTTTTATTTTTATACCTCTCTCCAGAAAATCCAAGACTGTTCTCTGAACTACTTCGCTTTTTAGAACGTTTGAGAGTTTTGTTTTACAATTCCTACTGGCGACAACATCAACATGAAAGAGTTTAGAATGTCACTGAAACTGCTTAACAATTTGCTGTCTGAAAAATGACCTGGTTCACCTTGGAAATTCAAAAAGTCTGAATAGCGCTCAGAAGTTTTGGTTCATGAAAGCAATCAAGCAATCAACCTTCTACTTGCAGCTGCCCCGCTCTGCTTTTGATCTAAAACTGAAAGATCGTAGGAGAATCCAATGATTAAAAAAATTAGATGGGAAGTTTTCACTGTGTGAGATAAAAATACGGGTTCAGCAGTGAAATACATCTCTCAAATTATATTTTGTTGAATAGGATTTATATTTTTTTTCCAATGGGGGCCATTTAGGATTGTGGAGGCACAGTCTAAAATCCTTTTCATTCTGCCTTGCACATGATTCATGAAGGAACGCAAAACAAACCTCTGTATCGGGTATACGCATTTCGGTATCCAACATGATGAATACGGGTCTACACTGCGGGATACGTCCAATACATATGTGGAATATCAAGTCACAAAAGAACGCAGAAGAAAAAAAAAATCTATTCAAATCATGTCACCTGTTAAAAATACAGTCATGAAGGATAACACATTAAAAAATAAAAAAGGTTTGTTTTCCCCCCCATAAAATACATCTATTAATGTCTACTGCACATAAAATGCACTTTTACAGTTGCTCCTGATTGCAAACACATGTTCTAGCTGCATACACAGCCGTCATCACTATCACTCGGCACTTGCACCCGACCTGTAGCTAGTGCAAGTGATACTACAGAAAACACATATCTCTGAGATGCCCAAGCTCGAATTGGATACTGCTGCATACCCTTGACCTCGGCACGTCTTTACTGTACATTGATTATGTGAATACACCCAGTCCCCTCCCCGTTCCGTCCCTGAAATCATAGGCTGCAGTATGGGTCCTTTGTGCACGAAGATTAATCAGATGTTGCTGCATTTTCTGGCATCTGATTAGTTTCTGGGTAGTTTCTGGGTATGCACAGAGCGATTTTATGCAAAATACAGCACGTACCGGTATTTACATTCCTTAATGAATCAGGCCCATAATGTACTCACCTTTGTGCTTTTTCAATCTGATTTTAATGGCTGTAAACTATTTGTTTTATTATATTCCACTAAACCCAACTAACTTTTTCATATTACAGCCCCCATTACCTAACTTATATACTTTTTAAGTTACAGGTACGAAGAGGACATGTAACAGTGTAAACTATTGTGATGCTTCTGGCCGGTCATCATACATAAATTGTAGCGATCTTATACCGGAGCGATATAGGAAGAACCCTCCTTCATCACTGCTCTATACCTCATAAGGTGCACTGCCAGAAGGAATCTCTAGGGCGGGGCATGAAGAAAAGTGACAGCACAAATAGGATTTATCCCAGCAGTTTAAATCCCCTGAATTTTGGGGGTTGGATCTGGGATAGGGGTGGGGCAGGTAGCGTAAGGAAAGCTCCTCCCCTTTCACATAAAACTGATTACGTTACGTGCGGCTTCCATACAGTTTAATCACCCTTGTACAACAGGGGTGGCGTATTCCCCAAACTATAAGCAGAGTAGAGATTTGTCTAGGTGGATGATTGCAGCAGTCTAGTGCACCCATGTGACATCACTTTTATAAGATCTGCGCTGCTAGTACATGCTGAATCTGTCTCTTTCCTCCACATAGAACACAGTGAAGACTGGGGCTGCCGGTAGAGGGGATGAAAAAGAAAGAAAGAGAAAAATCAGGTAATTGGAACAAACTTTGATGGAGCACATTTCTAGCCTACCGTGTAAGGGGCTTGTGATGTACAAAATGTTAATTCATTTCGTCCACTCCTGCTAAACATAAGACTACTGTGGAGCAGATTACTCTCATTAAACTGCTCTTAATAATTGTCAAATTGACATGAATGTTTAAGCGTCTGCAGTATAAGTTTTTTGATCATATATAAAAATACTTTTTCAAGACATCTAACAGGTTCAAAGGATTATTCTTTTTAGGGTTATTTAATTTTATACTATTTAACGTTCAAGTAAGGCCACTATTGGACATTAATATGTATCACAGGCTGTGCATTACTCTCTCCGAGAGGGGGGAGGGTCCTCTACTAGAGCCTCTAGAGTTTATTTTTTATTTTTCCATTTTTTTAATTACTTTATTTTTGTTCCAGTGGGTGGCGCATGCACACACCCGTGGAGTTAAGGGGGAGGGAGGGAGCTGACAGCTGCTCTAAGTCTCCCGGACAGGTGATGACATCAGCCGAGGAGATCTAGAGATTCCCTGCTCACTCTGCTGGACGGATCCACTCTGATGGATGTCAACAGCACAAGCACAGCATAGTTAAGTACAGTGGTCTGGGGGTGGCATGATGTGTCCATGGAGTAGCGTGATGTGGTTGGAGGGTGACGTGATGTGGCTGAGGGGGTGGTGTGATGTCTCTGGCGGGGTGTGATGTGGCTGGGGGTGGCGTGATGTGGCTGGGGGTGGCGTGGTGTGATGTCTCTGGGGGATGGTTTGATGGGTCTGGGGGATGGTATGATGTGTCCATGGGGTGACGTGATGTGGTTGGGGGCTGGCATGGTGTGATGTCTATGGGGGGTGGTGTGATGTGGCTGGGGGGTGGTGTGATGTGTCCATGGGGTGATGTGATGTGGCTGGGGGTTGGCATGGTGTGATGTCTATGGTGGGTTGTGTAATTTGGCTGGGGGGTGACTTGATGTCTCTGCGGGTGGTGTGATGGAGCTGGGGGGTGACGTGATGTGTCCATGGGGTGACATGATGTGGGTGGGGGGTGGCATGGTGTGGTGTCTCTGGGGGGTGGTGTGATGGGGCTGGGGGGTTGGGGTGGTGTGATGTGATGTAGCTCAGGGGTGGCATGGCATGATGTCTTTGGGGGTTGCGGCGATGTGGCTCTGAAGTGGCGTGGCATGATGTGACGTGGGTGGGGGTGGCGTGAGGTGGCTGGGGTTTGCCTGATGTGACTGGGGAGGACATAAAAAATGTATTAATTTATTATAGTGTATGTATTATATACTAAGTGATCTGTGTTATGTAGTGTGTTCACTTCATGCTTGGTTTTCCATATTTACATTTTCCAACAGGTCCCAACATTCCAGGATCCATACAAGAATCCAAGATGTGAAAGCTGCAATAACAGGTCGGTGAAAGCAAAACAGTTTAATACATAATGTCTAAAGATGCGCAATCACGCCCCCAAACACGTTGTGACCACGCCCCCTTAAGTGCCATCACTGAGTGTCTGAGCACACATCCCTCTTCCTACCCACCTATGGAGGGTGGTCCCAAAAAGTGTCTGCATCGAGGCCCCAAATTTCTCTTTGCTGCCCTAACCGAGAATAATATACAGGACACAAGTGGAGTGTTTCTACATAACTTAATATGCCCACCGGCCTCATTGTCCCTCCTCTGCAGCGGGTTGAGATGCGATGAGGGAGGGGCTTCTCTAACAAAGCAACCAACTGACTGCCAGGCAGATCCGCTTTGTAGAAATGCTCTGTGCGGATTGGTGCATTCATATACACAGCCAGTAATCTCACAGCAAGTTAAATGACTGTAGTTTAAGCTTTTTGCCCTGTATCAGATTGTATCAGGACAATTTCCTAAAAAAGTGTAGGCAATGTTTTACTTTTTATCCAAATGTTAATACTGCTCGTTATTTCATATACAGACTCCTGATTCTGTCAAATAAACAAGATAAGTGGGAACAGGTTCCATATGTTGAGACTTAGCTTAAACTTTCAATACGTTCGCCTTTTACACCAACCAGGCACTAATATCAGGGGAAAGCCCTTTCTTCTGTGCCCTAATACTAATTTTATAAAAACATTAGAATACACAAAGATCTGGGGGTAAATGTATCAACCTGAGAGTTTTCCGGCGGGTTTGAAAAACCAATCAGTTTCTAGCTATCTTTCATTTAGTACATTCTACAAAATGATAGCTAGAATCTGATTGGTTGCTATAGGCAACATCTCCACTTTTCAAACCCGCCGGAAAACTCTCAGCTTGATACATTTACCCCCTGATATGTAATGAAAAAAACAGGTCCAACGTCCCCACATTGCTATGACTCATTTAATACATTAATAAGTATTAACTGAGCATGTCTTTGAAGTGACATTCCTACATTTACACAGTTTGGCGATTACACAAATGGATGAGCGCAGCGCTTGCAGGGCCGCCATTAATGGGAGCGCAGGTACAAGGTACTGGGACCCATGCCTGCTTGTGTGGTGGTTGGAAGAGCCACCAACCCGGTGTGGCCCTGTGCCCATCGGTGGCTATGGAATGGTCCAAGACGTTACTGGGGCCCGAAATTTCTCTTAGCGGCCCTGAGCGTTTGAGCAGGTGACTGAAAGTGCTTGTGCTCCTTGTCAGCTGCCGAAAACAAATGCACTATGCATTTGCCCATTTGAAAATAACCGTTAACATGTTGTATGTATCAAATCATTGGCATTCCTCTGAATATTGAGGGGTTCATCTTAAGTTGACTGCAAATTGCGTTCTCTGTGTTTAATACACTTTTTTACATCTGCGCGTGCGCACAAACCATTCATTTTGGAAATCCATCTTCATTTTGTTTTGTGGAACCAAACAAGTGTGTGCTTCAATTTACTTGTAAAATAATTATTAAATTGATACAGATGCTTGTAACACTGGGGTAGCGAAAAAAGTAAAAATAAACTTTATCATAAAATAAGCATATAATAATTCTATCTTCTGTACCTGGTCCTCTTGTATATAGAATACAGAATGTATATGATCTTACCCATATATACACATTTACATCCTATGTCATTACAAGGGCATAGCAGTCCACACAACTCGGGTACTCTAATGTGACATTTATAAATGCAAACCTGTTCATTTCTTACTAACAAGTACAAAAAGGTCAAATGTTGGATAACAGAGTGTGTACCAATTTTATTTACATATTTCAACAATCTACTTCTCTGTCCTGAGCTGCCAATGTAGCTTTTTGGCCGGCATCCACTGTAATCTGTTCTCCTTCATTATGTTAATCTGTGGGCGGAAAGACTTCTGTCATCTTCAAATCGCTTGTACAGCAACGGTAAACACCTAGGCTTGTCTGTAATTGGACAGGTGTCTGCATCGGTGTCACCTAGGTTTTAATTCAATTAAAAAACTGGCTACTCCGCTCTCATTACCCACTGATTCCCTTTGATCTTATCGCCTGCCTGTGAAATTTACGCTCAGCAAGTGTTCACATTGGACTACAAAGTCAGCAATTCCATAACAAAGATCACTACTGACATTTATGCAGTCATTTTTCTTTTTTCTTTTTTTTTTGCAGAATGAAGGAAGTTCTAGAGGAAAAGTACCAATAATATTATTATTATTATTATTATTATTATTATTATTATTATATTACTATTTTATTTCTTTTTTAGAATTAGATGGGCAAAGAGCTAGGGCTGGCTGGACTGGGAGGCTGGAGAACATCTCCTCCCCAGGCCGGTGCTATAGTGGGCTACTTTGAGCTTGGTCACTGATTTTATTTCCTTTAAAATGTTCCTAATAGGCTGCAGAGCCGAGTTTAACCCCCCTGGAGCTAAAATTTGCCAGCTAGCCCCTGGCAAATAGACATATTGGTTATTCCTCCCTGAACAGTTTTATGCTGCAGGATGAACCACAAATAAATATGATAAAGCAGTTAGAACAGACTGAGTGACAACATCTTTGCTGTTACACTTCATGTAACACTTCTACCTGCAAACAGCTAAACTATAGCATTCCTCTTCTCTCAATAGACACATTTTCCTGATGCTCTCCGGAAACAGTAAAACTTTTTAAGTAACGTTTGAAAAACTGTATAAATATTTCTATTGTTTGCATATATATGAGCATGCTTATACATGCTCCCAACTTTTGAAGGAGTGTACACGAGAAAAGGTGTGGCCGCTTCCCAAAAGGGATAGGTCCAGCACTTCCGAGGAACGGTCGACTTCTAGACACTTCCAAAAGACCCTTTTAACGCTGCGCAAATCAGAGACGGGTGCATGTGGCACCCATACACCTCTGCTATGCCACAGAGCTGCCCACAAGACAACAGGGCCGACACTAGCCCTCATTTAAGATTCAGCAGTGAAGAAGTACGATTCTAGACCCCTATTGCCCTGCTATGCTGCTCATACCACAAATAAAGGATAAATGATTATGTACTTTTCAGCCATTCTGTGCAGGCTATAACCACTGGTACTGACTAACTTTATCCACCACTGACTTGACTTGACAACCAATAGATTACACAAGTCTCGCATCAGGAAGGACACAGTGACACAGAGCCCCTATGGCTATAAAAGTGAAGGAAACAACTGGCTGGTAACCTCAGGACATTATGGCAAGAGCAGCCGCACGGTAAAGGTCACGACAAGACTGTCAGCAGCAGGACCTAATTATAAGAGCAACAGTGAAAAGGTAATTATAATAACCTTATTACTGATTATTTACATTCAGGCCAGACATTTTGCAGCAGTTTTTCTCAGCTATGTGTCCATATAACATATCTCTCCAGCCGTTCTGTGGAACGGCATCTACAGGTACCAGCTCTGCCAAACACCACTGACGTGACAAGAAAGGCATCACAGAGGTCTAACATCAGTAACGGCATCATCATTATACATAGCAGGCCTGATGCACAACATAAACTACACAAAGTTGCACTGGCCCAGAAAACAAGCTGCGCATGTGCAGATCCGTATGCACAGATCCGCCACTTTAGGGCGAGGTAGGGAAGTGACTTGTGCAGTGTACAATAAAGGTGTATTCATGTAATTGCAGCCTGGGTACAGCCGTGTATACACTTATTGCGGCAGCGGAAGGGGAACTGATAATCATGATTGCTGGTGCACTACTGGTCCCAGCAACTCATGGCATGCCTAAATTGCTTGGGTAAGCATCTAAAGCTACAAGTGCCAGCATACCCATGGCTGCCAGAACATGCTGGAACTCATAAAACTACAAGCACCAGCATTTCCTGGCATCCAGGCCCCACTGGCAACTGTAGTGCACAAACGCCATCAAAAATAATCAATGGGGAGATCCTCTTCTTGCTCCGGCCTGTCAGTGTCTAATCAATACAGAGCGGCTTCACTCTGATTGCATGGGGGTCTTGTGCACAGCCAGAGGAAGGGGGTGGGATCCCCAACGTGGGAGGGTGCCCCCAATAGTTGGGGTTTATAACTGGAGCTGGTGTTTGCAGAGCTGTTCTTGTCAGCATTTTTCAAAATTTATTTATTGGAATTAAGAGCGGAAGTTGAATTACATAAGCTTTTGCATGGATAAGATAAGAACCTGTAATATTTATGCCTTGTTCACAGTCCCTCCAACTCCAGTTTCTCTTCTTCCATCAACGCTCATTTCCACTAAGGTTGCAGACCTTAATTGTATGAAAGCAATTCACTATATGACCCTTTATGTAAATAGATGTATGAGATCAGGAAAATCAGGGATTGGATAATGCCATTTTTAGATCCCCAAAAAAGTTCTGGGAGAATTTCACACAAAATCCAAGGCCCCTCCCAGACTTGTAACGGTAGCGGTGTTACAATAAGATGCACTCGCTGACAACTACTGCATTAAGATGGTTGTCAGACATGGATTATTTGTAACACGGAGAAAAGGGCGAAAGGGGCCGCTGATCTGTTAAAAATTTAATTCTTTTGGAAAGTGTTTTTCCTTTAAAGCATAAGAAATGATGGGCTTCCTTTGAAATGGTAAAACATAAGTTAGGAAATGTCTATACCCTAAGCTCAACCATACTACTGATCTCTTCTGGTAATCACTATGAAATTAACTTCATATTGTATTACATTACACATTTTCCAAGCAAATGTGTCATCTGAATCAGACCCACCATAGGCAGACCTGGTAATTCAACCTAATCACCAAACTACCATATGCATTCCCGATGTCCTCATACTGACGTCGTCATGAACTGCGTAAATGTATTAATAATTAGCCACATGTCTATGCAGTAATTGGCGGTTCACATTTCCAAACTAAGGGCCTGATTCATTAAGGATCTTAACTTAAGAAACTTTTTATTTCAGTCTCCTGGACAAAACCATGTTACAATACAAGGGGTGCAAATTAGTATTCTGCTTTGCACATAAGTTAAATACTGACTGTTTTTCCATGTAGCGCACAACCATCAACTTTAAATTTCAGTGTACAAATAAGCTATCAAGTATTTGTGTGCTACATGAAAAAACAGTCAGTATTTAACTTATGTGCAAAACAGAATACTAATTTGCACCCCTTGCATTGTAACATGGTTTTGTGCAGGAGACTGAAATAAGAAGTTTCTTAAGTTAAGATCCTTTGCTATAAAACAAATGTTGGCAAAAACATGGGCAGCACAGTGGCTTAGTGGTTAGCACTTCTGCCTCACAGCACTGGGGTCATTAGTTCGATTCCCGACAGGGGCGGGTGGGCCGGGGGGCAGGGGGACATCGCCCCCCCGGGCCGCTCAGAATCACGGCTGTTAGGGCCGCCCGCTCCCCGGAAGTAATATCAATGTCATTGATGACGCGGCCGCATCACGTGTCATGTGATGCGGCCGTCTGTGCGGCGTGTGCCCCCCGGGCTGTCGTCCGTCAGCCCGCGCCTGATTCCCAACCATGGCCTTATCTGTGTGGAGTTTGTATGTTCTCCCTGTGTTTGCGTGGGTTTCCTCCTGGTGCTCCGGTTTCCTCCCACACTCCAAAAACATACCGGTAGGTTAATTGGCTGCTATCAAAATTTACCCTAGTCTCCCTCTCTGTCTGTCTGTGTCTGTGAGTGTGTGTCTATATTAGGGAATTTAGACTGTAAGCTCCAATGTACAGTGCTGCGGAATTAGTGGCGTTATATAAATAAATGATGATGATGATGATCCTTAATGAATCAGGCCCTAAATGATTTAATTTATCACAGATTTATTTTCATAGCAAGTCACTTTGATCCCAAACACAGTATGCTTTTCATCGGGAGCCACTAACTTGGTGGGATAATTGCCTTTGTCCAGCCTAATAATATTATTTGGAGAATGTCAACATTATCCAGTCTCCCACTATCCCTGACACAAGTTACTGTGTAGTTGCCTAAGGGAGTCACCAACTAGTTAAAAAATCCTATGTGAGGCTCTGAGAGTCATAATGTTATTACGTTCCTCTTCAGTTCAATGTGCTGGTGGTCTTAAGGACGTCTACATGCTTTGTTTTGATGAATGCAGTAATTATTGTGTTTAGGTGTCCATTTGAACTGAGATTCTATCACTTACCATGCAGACTAATGGGATTGGCAAACATCTGTGTTAAATATTGTTCCTTCGGAAACACAATGTAACACAGCATGCTATGGAGCGTCCCTATGATTTACTAGCAAAGTTATTGCAGTATATCATAGCATATCTCAAAAACATATACTTGCCGTAGTTTCCTGTCCTCAATCAAACTCTCTGGCTTAACATTTACACTGCCAGACAGTAGAAAACACTGGTAAATCTGCCATCATCTAAAGCCAAACATACTCCATTTAAACCCCCCCCCCCCGCTTTCCTAGAATTAGGAAATCGGTTCAGCATATGAGACTAGTTAAGCAGATTGATAGCGAGGTGTATTTGGACCATGAAAAATGGGTACTAAATTATTTTCACTGGACAATTTTAGTGATGTTGAGTCACCCTGTTTTTCTCTAAATCATAAATATATTTTATGTGAAAAAATTGTGCAGACGTAACCTGTATTTCATCTTTTTACATGCGATAAAGTCCAAGGTTTGGACCTGTCAAGGACTAATTCTGCTATCATTTGCTATAGCGAAATGGCTACATCGTTCATCGCTACGGCTCGAGCCCCCGCACTTAAGCGCAGGAATCACCGCTCCGAGTGCACTTATACATGTCATAAGCTGTTTGTTAAGGTCACATATAAAGAAGCCGTAAATGTAATAACCAATGAAAAATTATCGGAATCAAGACACATTAAACTATTTCCCTGACCTGTACCGGTGTTATATGGTAAAATGTAAGATTATGCTTCGTTTAGGTGCTTGTTGTGTAAATATACTTATATCAATAGGTTTATTGTTAATACTCAGCTATAACTATTGCTGTGTGCCATAATAAAATACAGCATGGTCCCAAGTTGACGTAGAGTTTCAAAGTTGTATTAAATGTTTTGCAAAAATAAATACAAATGCAAATTCATATTCGGATGTACGTCTGTTTGCTGTATGTTGTGTGACATAGCTCTGCACATGCACAGACCTCACGACAATGAGTGCAATTCATGTCTGAATGCAAATGACACTTATGACTACCTACAACTTGAGGGTCGAAAAGGGGTTGGGAATGGGCGGATGGCTATAGGCATTTTACAGTAAGGACGTGCTGACGCAGGTGCAGCCAATTCAAGTCTTGTGAGAGAGGAAGAAATGAGGTCATATCCTGCCGCCAAAGAGGAGGAAGAAAAAGAAGAAACATGGGAGTTCACAGAGGAGATAGGAGTGGCCATCACTGGGACCGCCTCCTTAACAAGCAGAGACAATAGGAGACAGAGAGCATTGTAGATGAGTCCACTGAGCCTGCCAGGCAACAGAGAATTGATGGTATATTTACTAAACTGCGGGCTTGAAACAGGGAGATGTTGCCTATAGCAACCAATCAGATCCTAGCTGTCCTTTTGTAGAATGTACTAAATAAATGATAGCTAGAATCTGATTGGTTGCTATAGGCAACATCTCCACTTGTTCAAACCACAGTTTAGTAAATATACCCCATGGACTTTATTAGCCCTATTCCGATCACATGACATTTAAGCAAATGAATTGTGTGTGTTGTTATTTTAAGTTAATATTGCTATTTAAACTGGTCAATGTACACATAGCAGTAATCTTGGAGACCCATGACAACTGTCTTTTATACAATGTAGTACTTGTCTGTCTTCATTTTATATATCAATAAAATAACAACAAATACTTTACTTACCATTGCATTGGTTGGGGTCTAGAAAGGCAGCTGTGACTATATTAGGGCTGTTCTCAGGCTCTGCTCTCAGAATGTATTGCTCAATTATTCCTCTGATCCCAGCTGGCCTGTCCCAGGCCACCTCCACACTGGATCCACGTACACCGAGAACTCTTAAGGGAGATTGCCCATTTAATGGAACTATATGAGACAAATACAAGAGAGTCACACATCATACATCAATATAGTGTTTGATTTTTATAAAAGCAAAACTTGCAGCTCCATAACTTAATCTAACATAAATGTTACATACATTTTAAAAACAGAACCCTAAAACATATCTTATTTATAGATCTAATATGGGAGAATAAAATTAAATTAAAATAAAGCAACAACTGTTATACATTTATACTGTGTTGCAAATATTGTGAAAGAAACTTTGAGATCACTTTTTAAAGCAGCAATCACATAATAAGATAAGGAATCTTTCCTCCGTCGGAATCGTGCATGGCCACTGTCCACTCAGGTCTATGGAAAATGCTTGGTCTATCTCCCTGTCTCTGGCACTTAGAAAGCTGGGGGTACTCTTGTTTGAAAGACGGAAGTCCACTCCTTCCAATGATAATACCCCTGTTTATTTATTTATTGCCCGCGGGCAAAGACAATAAATAAACGTTTTGGCAGAAATCTAGGCACACTAGGGTGAGTCAAGGCTCATGTTGGATCCAAACCTGCTTTTTATGCTGCTCAGAGAACGTTTACCACTTTGTCAATTAACCACACTGTTTTCCAATACCTTAAAAGTAGCATTGAGAGTGCATTGTATGTGAACTACTACACTGAACGCCAATGGTTCCATTTTTATCAGCTATGCATTAAAAGGGTTCTCAGATGTAAACATGCCCTTAATATTCAAAGTTTTTTCAAATTGTACTTTTATAGCAATTATAAATAACACGTGGAGTGTTTGTTTATAATTGGTATTGAGTCACGTTTTAGTAGGATCTGCTTTTACCTTCATTAGATTTGCCCACTTTTCAGGGTAAAATACCAGCCTATCTTTGTCACCTTTCTTCCCTATTACATGCCTCCCAAATGTCCTGAATTTGTCAGAATATTCCGATTAATGGAGCTGCAAAAGTGGAGGGCGCTTAATAGAAAGTGGGGGGAGTTTACTTAAATTGGTCAATTTCAAGACAGTTTTGGTGAAGCAGGGGCGGGGTTTATTTTGCCCAAATTTCTAAATCAAAATTTTGGAAGGTTTTCTATTAATACCATAGACATGGAGTCCCATTTTTACTGGGAAGATGGCGACCGTGTCCTTTATCCATGTTGTGCCCAGAGGTGTTAAATTCAAGCAAACTTACTAATATTTTAAAAGCATTTCCAGGAGCACTTTTCTGCTGGACAAGTATGATTAAAAATGTCACAAGGAATGCTGTCTGACTTCAGTGCACTAAAGTTACACAATTTGTTTGGTTTTACCATCGTACTTCAACACAGTAATATTGATCGAATAAAAAAAAAAAAAAGTTCAAAATACTGTAAAATTCACTTATTTAATTTTTGCAGGCAGTTCGAAATATCCTCCTTGTTTAGACATCTCTTGTCTTAACTATGTGCTGCAAACTCGACAGCAGAAGGATGGATCTCGCCCATGACGTCGTCCAGAGGTACGGCTCCCATCATTTTAAAAACAAAAGCTGGAACTTTAATGTGACCTGAAATTTTCTCAGGCCATAAAAAGAACCCCGTACTTCCTTCTAGGTCCCAAATAGTTGCCGTCCAATCCCTGCGTAGGATGTGAACCAATCATATGATGCTCATATGCCTGGGTGAGCTCTTTGGTCGGGTACATCCAGATGCTGTGATATATCTGAATGGTACCTACCCTTTTAACACAAAGATAATTATAGAGGCAACAGTGGTCAACTGTGTCCATCTCTCTGGGCCTTGTGCTCTTGTACTTCCTGTTGTAATATATTATTATTAGCAAATCGCTATGGGATACATTGTACGATTCGTGTTCTGCTAATGTGCAATAATTGTGATGATGGTTTAAGGACTGATGCTTTAAATTCATGCAACTTGATGTGTAGTTTTGCCGTTCAAGATCTCACACTTAACAAACTGTAGATAAAATGCCAACAAAGCATTCAGTTTTGCAAAACCCTACTTTAGTAAATTTCCCCCTATGTGTAATTCATTGGTATTAACATTTCTGCTCCCCCTTCTTATCTATCTACCTACCACAATGCTACCTGACAGCAGCCTGGACTACTACTAATGCTTTAACCCTTACTACTGCAGAAAAGCTGATCTTTGTTTAGCAACCGAAAGAAACCACCCTGCAGTGAATATCTCAGAGCCAAAGATGGGCCACCATTACTGTAATGTTACACACACTGCTATCCTTTTATATAAGATAGTATTGTTATATTGATTGCACAGCCTAGTTATAATTAAAGCAGAACCATCACAAACATTGAAAACTAATAATACATCTATAACAATGAAATAATATAGATTTCAATGTCCATCAGCCTTTGTGATAAACGTTGATATTCATCACAAACAGCATACTGCAACTCTATTCAGGCCCGGCGCTCCCATTAGGCAACCTTAGGCAGTTGCCTAGGGCGCCAGGACCTGCAGGGCACCGCTGACTAGATTTTCTAATCTATTCAGCGGCTCGGGAGAGAAGAGGGTGCCGCCGCTGTTTTTTAGTGTCTGCATCCCACACGTGATCACTGACGCCAGTCAGTGATCATGTGACAGTCTGTCCGGCGGCGCCTCAGTGAAGTATCGCACTCCATGCATCGCTCCGCCTCCTGTGTGAAGAAGGCGAGGAGCAGCCATAGAAAAGACAGAAAAGGTAAATAAAATCGAATTATTTATATATTTAGTGGCGGGGGGGGGGGGGGGGGGGAGAGCGGCGAAATTTTGCCTAGGGCGCTGAGAACCCTAGCACCGGCCCTGACTCTATTTAGAAATTTTGACTATGTAGCTGCTGTTGCCCGATTTTTATTGTATCAGTTTTCTATTTAGAATTGTAAGGACAGGTATTCTGTATGTGTTGAGTGTAAGGCTATATGTAAGTCAATCCATACATCAATGTCATTTTTGTCTGACCAATGGTCTACTATGCCTATGTACGGTATGGTGTGGTTTGTAAGAGTGAACCATGAAAAGCAGACTAGTAATGGGCAACCTGATACAGTTTAGGGGCCACTTGGTTGGCCCTCAAAAAGGGCCACACATTACCCTTAATCTCAGTAATAAGCTAAAGAATACATTTAATGAAAGAACGAGACATCTGTAATAATAGGCAGGTACTTTAAACAAGTGTTACACACTGCAACAAACATCTGACTATCACAAGAGAGGCCATAAGCCAAACGCACTTAAAATCATGTATTTGTGTGAACGTCATGCAATTACCCATTCTTGGTTAAGCCTACTGCGTCCCCAGCCAATAAGATCCAAAGGGAGTGTCCTAAACACACCTATATATCCCTCCCAGTGAATGCTGGGTCTCTTGTTTCCTGCATTAAACAATTCCCTCCCACCCTGCAAATGTCATGAATGTCTGCCTTTGAAGTCTCGCTAACCAGTTTTCTTTCCCTGTCACGGAGGAGGTGACTAATTAATACGGTGCTACGGCTGCAGGTCACTGCCCCTTTGGAGGCAACTTAACTCTTGGCCCCCTTGTGTGGAGGACCCTTTCACCTGCTTTGTGTGGACACGTCGTGGTCAAGTTCAGAAGGGATGTAGTCACTCTGAAGCCATGTTTTGCACCAACCAATCATAAAGGATTATATCCTGGGACCAGTGGTGCAGTGGCAATCTGAGCCTCCACTGTTTGGTTTTGCAATTAGTTGTTAGCTGACTCTCCTTACTCTCGCCACCACCCTATATATGTATATATATATATATATATATATATATATATATATATATATATGTATATATATATATATATATATATATATATATATATATATGTTTAAATAAAACTGTGACCTTTTTGCCAAATTTAATCATGTGTCCATGTGCAGGTTTGGGCGTATAAGAGAGACATTAACACTATGCAGTTTATAAAGCAGGAAGTAGCGGGGGCTGCAGGTGAAGGCTCCTCTTTCCACATTTGGCACTAGGGCTGCTTGTTGCCCAGCACTGGAATAGACGGTACAGTAATGTTTTTTTTCCTAAACATTAAATCCATGCAGCATATATGATATCTTATGTTATATTTGTGTTTTGACAAGTAATAATAAATAAAAATATTTACTTACTTCCTGCTTTAGAACGACCTCGACTCCAGGTGCTGATTCCTGATCCCGCTTCATTTGAAGCAATTACTCGATACAAGTATTCTATAAAACAAAGTGCTCATATAATTATAAAAATTCATATGTAGTGATAAACTGTTTCACTAAGTGTAATGAAGTACGTTATAAACTGACGTGAATATTGTGCATTGGTTTTGCTTTATTTGCTGTTACTTTACTTTGAAAGTTAAATCTCAAACCAAAAATATGCATTAAATATATAGATGTGAATCCAAACCTATGCTGTATTGTTAGTAGTGAACACAACAACACAGGACATGATTTGATATAGGAGGCCAGTTTCTTTGTGACAGTACAAAGGTCAATTACTTTCTCTAGTGTAATGTAATGCATCTGTTTTTACACTGTTTCTCCTGTTTCTATGGCTTAGTAAATGGATTAATCTTGCAGGATTGTGTCAATTACAGAAAGAATGAAAATGTGCTCAGGATGAAGATCGGTTGGTGAATAACTGATGGATGATCGATGGATGAAAATGAAGATAATGATGATGACGACGATGACAATAGTGATGATGATGATAATGATGATGAAGATGATGACAATGATGATGGCGATGACGATGAAAGTGACAATGACGATGATGATAATGACAATGTCAATGACTATGACAATGACAACGATGACAATAGTGATGACAATAACGATGATAATGATGAGGACGATGATGACAATGATGATGACGATGACAGTGACAATGACGATGATGATAATGACAATGACTATGGCTATGACTATGACAATGACAACGATGACAATAGTGATGACAATAACGATGATAATGATGATGACGATGATGACAATGATGATGACGATGACAGTGACAATGACGATGATGATAGTGACAATGACTATGGCAATGACTATGACGATAACGATGACGACAATGATGATGACAATGATGATGATGATAATGATGATGGTGATGATGATGATGATGATGATGACGATGACGACGATGACAGTGACAATGACGATGATGATAATGACAATGACTATGATGATAACGATGACGACAATGATGATGACAATGATGATGATGATAATGATGACGATGACAGTGACAATGACGATGACGATAATAATGACAAAGACCATCACAACGATGACAATAGTGATGACAATGACGATGATAATGATGACGATGATGATGATGATAATGACGATGATGATAATGATGATGATAATGATGACAATGACGATATTGATAATGACGATGATGATAATGATGACGATGATGATGACAATGACGATGATGATAATGATGAAGATGATGATGATAATGACGATGATGATAATGACGATGATGATAATGATAAAGATGATGATGATAATGACGATGATGATAATGACGATGGTGATAATGACGATTGTGATAATGATGATGATGATGATAATGATGACGATGATGATGACAATGACGATATTGATAATGACGATGGTGATAATGACGATGGTGATAATGATGATGATGATAATGATGATGATGATGATGATAATGACAATGACGATGGTGATAATGATGATGATGATAATGATGATGATGACAATGACGATGATGACAATGACGATGATGATAATGACGATGGTGATAATGATGGTGATAATGATGGTGATAATGATGACGATGATGATAATGACGACAATAATGATGACTTTCTGAAAAAAGCTCATTTTATATTTAACCAGATCTGTCTTTCTGCATGCAAGATATTGTGTCCACCCACTTCTGTCATACATCTCAAGTGATTGGGACCAAACTCTCTAGAGCTACAAACCCCGCCCACTAATCTCACTGTACAAATGTGTACAAAATGTGAATGAAACAATTGAATGAGAAAGCTGGGTATATATTTGTCAGGCATATAAAATGCTGACATCCTATAATCAGGGAGAGACTACAAGGGCTGAATCAGTTGTTAGAGTCACAAAATATGTTGCTTTTGGTGTCAGCTCTGTACCTGTAAATGGTTGCAGATTATGATCATGAACCGTTTGCTCTTTCCCTCTGTAGATTACGATGGAGTCATTCCCTCTGCAGTTAATAGACCTGTCAGTTGAGAGGCAGCCGTCCAGATTGACTCTGACAGCAGAGCTGGACACAGCTGCAACGTCAACAGCAACACCTTGTGCGAAACTGAAATCCTTCATGCAACCACCGAAACCTGGAATAAAGAAAGAGCAATGTTATGTATAATACTCTGTGTAAACACACTGTAACTTGGATGTCATCTTCTGATTTATGTCGTTATTACAAGTCATAGGACACATTGTCGAAAATTGTAGAGTTTGGTCAAGACCCTAACGTTATCGAAGCCTCTACAGAAAACAACGCTCTTGGCAACAGTATGGTTCCTGTACCTACGCAAAGGGTACAGATACCCCCAACACATCTGAACCTGGACTGTAGGGGGAGAAGACATTACATCTGAAATCTGCTCCATGAACCTGGATCATCCACTGCACCACTGTACAAATCCCTATTCTGGCTCCCCATATCCTCTATAGTCCAATTCAAATTACATACCCACACCTACAAGCCCTCAACATCACCCTTCATTCATCTCAAGCCTCATCTTGAAATACTCTCCCTCTTGCCCTCTAAGCTCTACCTCTGACCTGCGTCTTGTCTCGTCTCTGGTAACCACCTCTCACTCCCGCCTACAAGACTTCTCCCGTGCTGCTCCCCTCTGAATTGAATTCCCTACCATGTCCTATTAGACTCTCCCTTGACCTTCAAATCTTTACGTGCTCTCTGAAAACCCACCTTTATACTAAAGTTTACCTTACACACATCTATACTACCCACACTGATATATCGTCACGACTGTCCCAATCTTAACTCTGAGCCACACTCACTCCTCTTGTCTCAGATGTACTCTTTTCCCACTAAATTGTAACCCTTCTGATGAGCAGGGCCCATCCTACCCTACCTTGACCCATCTGTATTTAGTTTGTCTACCTTGTATGTCCCTGTTTTATATATACCCTATTTGCCCACTGAACCACCTTACAAATATACAACAATAATAATATTCTTTACATGTTATACTATCCCTGTATCATTTTGTTGTGGAACATAAAAGTTAATTTAAACAGAGCATCCCTTAGCAAATGCCCCCATGCTATTATATGACAATGTTCTTAATGATTTTAATTTTCCAAATTAATATCAAAGTGCCTTTTTAAGTGTGTACCAATTTGGCAGCACCAACTTCCCATCATAAACTACAGTTTAATTTCTCACAACATGTACATTACTCCCTCTTACTAATTACATTTACTAAAAATGAAATGAAAGTCTCTACTAGTGTGTCTTAAATAGCCATCTCCAGTTTGTAATCATGTTTATGTCCTCTTCACCTCTACAGATAAATCAGGGGACAACAAAATGAAAAAAAAAATCAGGACTAACTAACTACGCTGCCTTAAGCTATTCAATTATTCCTTACAGTTACAATGATGTAAAAAATATTATTGATGCGTCCCACGTAATTACATTTCACAACATTCAGATACAGCTTCTTATATCATCGACGCCTTGTTTTATCTACTGGTCATATACTCATCATTGTAGGAACCATTCATAATTAAGCCTATAAATGTAAATGCCCCAACTTCATATAGATAAAAGCTGATCTTGTGAACTGTGCTGGATGCATTGCTGGAGTTATGGCTACACATTCATTTACATATGTTAGGGGAAAGAAATTAGATGACGAGGATTTGTGGACCGACAGAATTGAGATGTCACACACTGCATATGGTAATAATAGAAATCATTAGAGATGAGCTAGGACACGCCCCCTCCTAACTATAAATCTGTCTGCACCTTTTATAATTACTCCCACTGCAGTGCAACATGGTTTTGCCAAGGTGCAAACTGACTCCTTTTTTTTTTTTTTGCTTTGCTTTGCACCGAATTTTAAATGAGGCCCAACATGTATATGGATGTTGGGACGCCAACGATGCCTACAGGTTTTTCTGAGCTAGTGGCACTAGGCTTATTGCCTAGTGGGCGTGTATGTGCAGACTACAAGAAAAGCTGCCAATCACAGTGGGAAGTAATCTGTCGGTTTTCTTTAGAGATGCTCAGGCTCGGTTCCCCGAGAACCGAGCACACTCGAACTTAGTGGGTCCGAGCGGCACTTTCGCACACCCTTGAGATTGAAAACAAGGCAAAACGTCATTGTTACGTCGTCGGATCTCGTGAGCTTTGGATTCTATAAGTACAACCCTCCACAGCGATCCAGCGCCATTTCACAGAGGGACACAGAAGGGGTAGCACAGTTTTTGGCAGTCTCTAGTGCAGTTGGGCAGCATCATAGGTAGAAAAGAAAGAGGAGGGGTGTTCTTCAAAGCCACCAGTGACATTCAGGAGAGCTCCATTGCTCCATCGCTAATTGTCATTGTGCTGAAATAGAAATACTAGGGCTGGCAGGCTTGGTCTTCTAAATCTGCAGTCATTTTGTACTGTGTTATATAGGTAACATACAAAGAGGAGAGCTCCATTGCTCCATTGCTAATTGTCATTACTGAAATACAAATAATAGGTCTGGCAGGCTTGGTGTAAATCTGCAGCCATTGTTTGAAAGTGTATGAAAATAATATTGTGACCTGTGAGGTGGTCAAAATTGACTGCGATTGACTTGAAATTAGTGTTATTGAGGTTAATAATAATGTAGGGGGGAAAAAAGCCAAAATATGTGATGTTAGCAAATAAAATAGGGATCCAAAACCAAAACACGCAAGGGCGGTTTTGTCAAAACTAAAACCAAAACCAACACACGAAGTTAATCCAGATCCAAAACCAAAACCAGAACACAGGGGTCAGTGAATATCTCTAGTTTTCTTACAATCCTTCAACTGCAGGGTGAAAGGCACTTGCCCTTAGCAGGTTTGGGCTAGTTGCAGAAGGCCAGTCCCACTTTGCAGTCAAAGGGTTATGGGCCAAAAAATAGGTCATGGTACGGGGTACTAGATCCATAGCTTACACTCTAAACCCCAATACTTAAGTTCACAGATCACACAGGTAAGGTAGACAGGAAAGATAAAATAGTACAAAAATATCATACAATACAGTAATAACACTGTGTACAAACACACTTAACAATAGCCAAGTAAGTCACCAACCCCTTTAGCATCCTTACTCACACAGTCCACGACAGCACGCAGTAGGTAGACTCAGAGGGCATGAGTTATTAAGGCAAGTAAGTCAAAAAAGGAGTAAATATTCTCCAGGACAAGCCATGTTACAATGCAAGGGGTGCAAATTAGCTTATTATTTTGTACATAAATTAAATACTGGCAGTTTTTTCATCTTGCACACAAACATTTGATAACTTTATTTTTACGCTAAAATTTAAGGTTGACCTAGGACATGCCCTACCCCAACTATAAATCTGTCTCCATATTTAAAATTTACCCCCTTCCCCTCCAATGCAACCTGGGTTTGCCCAGATGCAAAGTTACTCCTTTTTTATTCTTTGCGATCCTTAATGACTCAGGCCCAGAGCCTTTAGTTCACTTTAGTAGTAAAGAATAACCCACTATCTAATGGCTTGAGATACCGCCTCACACGGGACCTTGATCCCTGCTTGGTCATCTAATGAAGTAACACACACTCAGAAGGTTTGCATACTCCCTTTATATCCCTGCTGTAGCTATCTTTCCCATAGTGGGATATAGAGTGCCATAATGTCTGGCCTGGGACTATGTTCATCTGTCCCCAGATAATATGGCTCACTGAGAGCATACTGAATTTGCCTCCCAACCCACGCAATCTGAAAAGTTAATTTACGTCCCAGTGCTTAGACAATAGAGCCATATTGTCTACGACTCCCACCTGGTTGCATTTTAAGAAACCTCTAGATAGACTTAGGCTAGGCACCCAATGGAGAATTTTCCAACCAACGTCTTATCTACGTCTTTACCTTCGACCGAAATTTCGATCGATTGGACGATTAACACGTACACACTGGTCATGCTTTAGATGATTAGCGAAAGACTGATCATCTGAGCAGTGACTATTCACAGCCATATTGTTGTGAGCAAAGATTTGAATTTTGTACACACTGAAATGACAATTACCAAATGAGTGACGTGCGGACACCGCACCACGTGGGACTGGTAAAGGCATCATAATCCCCCCAAAGGAGTCGAAACTCGAGCAACTATCGGCAGTTGCTCATGGATTGATCAGAAACTTATACACACTACATGATCGTTAGGTGATTGGTCAGAAAATATTAAGCAGTACGACCAACCAAATGAGCCGGCAATCGACACTTTGGATCAACTTTCGACCATTGTGTCACTATACACACTAACCCGACTTCCAAACAAACGGTCGTATCTTGGCTGATGTGCCCGATTATTGGATGAAAACGCTCCAGTGTGTACCCAGCCTTAGGCTTGGTACACACTACACAAAATTTCTCCCAATATCATATCAACGATTTTACCAACAATTAAAAATAAAAAGTCCCAATCAGCAGCCAATTCACGTGTACACACTATACATGTTTTTCACGATTTACCTTCAGATCTGTGCTCTTCATCTATCATAACCATCGGCTAAAAAAAGATGGTGACTGCACACTCCATAGAGATCTATGGACACTGCCGATCCTGAGTACATTCACAGAATCGGAACAACATCGTTCCATCTTTGAACGCGATTTTTTGTTCGGTTTGAAATCAAATTAACAGATATGGGGGTAAATGTATCAAGCTGAGAGTTTTCCGGCAGGTTTGAAAAGTGGAGATGTTGCCTATAGCAACCAATCAGATTCTAGCTATCATTTTGTAGAATGCACTAAATAAATGATAGCTAGAATCTGATTGGCTTTTCAAAAAGCCGGGAAACTCTCAGCTTGATACATTTACCCCCTGATGTGCTTTGGAACGATAATCATTCATTGTTGCAACCTACTAATGCGATATCGGGCTGAACGGTCGTTTATTGTTTGATTGGCTCGATAATCAGTTGAAAATCCTTTAGTGTGTACCCAGCCTTAGACTTGAAGCATTGAATTACACAGTAGATAATTACTTTTTGCAATACACTGCACACAATATTACCTACAATGATTTCTTATCACAGACTGGTCCACATAAAAACTTTCTCATATTTCACCACAAGTATAACATTAATACAGAGTGAACTGTACATTTAACAGGGAACTCCAACATCGCAACATATAAAGTCCACACCAATGAACAATATAACACTTTTTAAGAACTTGGGGTAAGCTTAACCCTCAAGTAATGGGACATTGTCCCCATGGGATCTGGGGAAAATCAAACAGGGCTATAAAAGTACCAGTTCTTTAGTCCATATTTTGTGAGAGATGAGGTACAGAGTAAAGTAGAAACAAACCCCTCATTTCACTTACAAAAAATGTTTATCAAGTACATTTGTTAATCTTTTTGGTTAATTCTGATGTTTTTCTGTTTAAAGATTTGGGGCTAGATTTACTAAACTGCAGGTTTGGAAAAGTGGAGATGTTGCCCATTGCAACCAATCAGATTCTAGTTGTCATTCAGTTAGTGCGGCGGTTCCCAAAGTGTGCGCCGCGGCTCCCAGGGGTGCCGCGGCGCTGTCACTGGGGTGCCGCGGGCCAGCCCTAGAAAAAAGCAAACAGAAACTTACCAATCCGTGCGGCGCTAGGACCCAGCAGCCTCCTCTCTCCCGCAGCTGTCACTGAATATTGACGTCAGTGACAGCTGCGCGAGAGAGGAGGCTGCAGGGTCCTAGCGCCGCGCGGATTGGTAAGTTTCTGTTTGCTTTCTTTTTTTCTATAGCCGGCGCGGGGCAGAGCGGGAGAGAGAGCAGAGGAGGAGCGCAGAGGAGAGGGACACATGGCAGAGGAGAGGGACAGATGGCATGGAGGAGGGCAGATGGCAGAGGAGGAGGGGAGGGCAGATGGCATAGGAGGAGGGCAGATGGCATAGGAGGGGGACAGAGAGCAGAGGAGGGGGACAGAGGGCAGAGGAGGGTGACAGAGGGCAGAGGAGGGGGACAGAGGGCAGAGGAGGGGGGCAGGGCAGATGGCATAGGAGGAGGACAGATGGCAGCGGAGGGGGACAGAGAGCAGAGGAGGGGGACAGATGGCAGAGGAGGGGGACAGATGGCAGAGGAGGGGGACAGATTGCAGAGGAGGAGGGCAGATGGCATAGGAGGGGGACAGAGAGCAGAGGAGGGGGACAGAGGGCAGAGGAGGGTGACAGAGGGCAGAGGAGGGGGACAGAGAGCAGAGGAGGGGGACAGAGGGCAGAGGAGGGGGACAGAGAGCAGCGGAGGGGGACAGAGAGCAGCGGAGGGGGACAGAGAGCAGAGGAGGGGGACAGAGAGCAGAGGAGGGGGACAGAGAGCAGAGGAGGGGGGCAGATGGCAGAGGAGGGTGACAGCGTGAGAGGGCAGAGGAGGGTGACAGCGTGAGAGAGGGCAGAGGAGGGTGACAGCGTGAGAGAGGGCAGAGGAGGGGGACAGCGTGAGAGAGGGCAGAGGAGGGGGACAGCGTGACAGAGGGCAGAGGAGAGGGCAGAGGGGGCAACGTGAGAGAGGACAGTGTGCCTGGATGCAGAGGGGGCAGTGTGCCTGGAGGCAGAGGGGGCAGTGTGCCTGGTTGCAGAGGGGGCAGTGTGCCTGGATGCAGAGGGGGCAGTGTGCCTGGATGCAGAGGGGACAGAGTGTCTGGATGCAGAGGGGCATTTTTGCATACAACTAAATAAGTATTTGTCGTGACCTAAATACTTATTAAAATTTTTTGACCCAACTACTTCTAAAACACGACTGCTCAGTAATTATTTTGGAGGGGTGCCTTGAAAAAATTTGGAGACTAAAGGGTGCCGCGAACTGCAAAAGTTTGGGAACCACTGAGTTAGTGCATTATACAAAATGATAACTAGAATCTGATTGGTTGCTATAGGCAACATCTCCACTTTTTCAAACCCGCAGTTTAGTAAATATACCCCTTGATGTTAGAAATTACATTTTAAGACTATATTGTTCTGATATTTTTTCAGCAGTACCTTCACAAACATTGATAGTCATAATAAGTCATAAGAATGTTCCAAAACATTTTGTTAATCTCTAATCAGAGTTTACCTTGCTCCGTAGTCTCACCTTGTTGCATATGAAGTTCTGGAAACAAGGTTTGTACAGTTTCTGGGATGCCTCCGATGAAGACTGAAGAATTCACATTTATTTCTAGAGGTGCAGCTGCAGATTCAGCTGTTCTTTCTATCAAGTTATTGAGCTGCACAGAAAACGAAGACCCTTCTTTCTTTAACTGTACATTGTTCCATCGCCCATCACAATATGAGAGTCCAGCCCAAAGATTGACCTGTGTCCGTGAGGACTTATTTTTACATTTTAAGGTAAGAATCCCGTTGTTTAATTGAGCCTGTAATGAAAAAAAATATAGACATAAATATCTGAAATCGAATTAGTAAACTGAATATGTAAGTTGCAACAATTCTTAAATTTGAAATTCTGAAACAGAAATACAAATTAAAGGGGATTTATCATTTAGAATCAAAACCAATAACTGTAAGATTGGGGTAAAAAGATTGTATCTTTATCTGTCTTTTCATCACCATGGCATGTATATTATACAGATGACTTTCTAAGTATCTCCCCTTTTCAGGAATCCCTGCTGACTTCCTCTTTTAGGCTATTAGGCATTACAATAACTAAACTTAACTTTTTTCACGAAACAACCTCTATAAGGTATTATGTATGTACAAGTTAACCCGTGCATGATACTCATGCATTCTAGTCAAATCAAGCTACTTAAGGTGTTAAAAAGGTTCTTGTCATGCATTTGGGGCTAGGCCAGGCCTCCTCAGGGGAAGAGCGTTACTTCCCGACGTAAGCGCCCTTTTTTAACATGGTTTTGTCCACATGTCACCACCTCATCATTCTTCTCCATCACCTCATCCTTCATCTTCATCGCCACACCCTTAATCTCCATCATCTTACTGTTCTAAAACCTCTCGATACACAACGTTTCTGCTAAACACCTTATCGCTGTGCTCAATCAGTCTTCCTTGAAGGGCAGTATTCATAACCTGCACTTTCACATCACTGCTTCTCCGTACTCGTGAAAATGCGACATACAATTGTCCATGACCAAACACAGGCTCTGGTAAATAAATACCCACAGGGTCAAGAGTTTGAGCCCTCAACTGTTAAATTTAGCCTTTACTACCCCTCCCACGGAGGGAAGGGGGGATGATGGAAGTTAACTGACTTCACTATTATAATTTTTTTGTCAAATAATGTCAGTATACCAAATTTCAGGTCAATTGGATAAGCCCTTTCTGAGAAAATAGTTTTTTCCACACACACACTAACACACGCCGCTAGGCTTTTATATATTAGATATGTGAAAGATGATCAAGCAGTAAGCAGGCTGCCAATTTGGGTCTCCATTTACAATATTGGTCAACGTTTATTAAGTGGAAATATTTGTATTCAGAGAGAAATTGTTTTTAGCGGTAAAACAAATAAAGAATATTGGCCTTATGGTATAAATACATGAGTTCAGTCACTGGTCTCTCCCATTTAGTGCAACATCTATTAACTAAAAATGCCCACTTATTGCGGACATGACTAAGAGGGCAAAAGTGTTTTTATATACAGTCTAATTCAGATCTGGCTATATATATTGTCAAAGTCGTATAATTGGATGAAAGAAAGTATATTGATTAATATACTTTCTCCCGTGAGATTGCGATCAGTACGCCACGTGTCATGGCGCAATCGCACGAAAAATCACGCACGCATACACTCGCACTTACACATTTATTTATATATATTTCATATTTATAATAGTTCCAATCCACAGTTGTTTATGAGCAGATGTTATTTGGTGTACAGTTATATATTATAAGGTTATATGCACACATTAGTGAGATCTAAGGTTCAGATCATAGGAATGTCTGGTATCATTCTAATCCCCTATTTATTCGCAGACGTCCGGTTCATTTGCCAAAAGGATCGCTCCTTGCGTATGCTAGTTTTGGATAATAGGGAATAAATTATTAGAATGATATTGTCTGTGTAATGCTAATAGACCAATTTAAACTAGTTCTTGGCGGGAACATTAGTATTCATCATCTGGAGAGCTGACCTCCACCCTTGGAAAGCTGACCCCCACCCTTGGAGGGTGTTGTTTGAACTGACCTATGGACTGCATTACACTGGACCTTCCTGAAGCCTGAACCTATGGAAACTTGCCAAGTCACCTGTATTGTATTTACTGTAACACCAAATGTATATATACTGCTCCCTGAAATCAGCTAGTCAGTCACTATGACCACAGTCTTCAGGACTGAAGGACTGTAGCTGGATCCAGCAGAGCACAGCATATGTATCATTTATCGGCTGTCTTGTACTTATTTATTTGAACTGTTATACCCTTGCTTGTGCTTTGGAACCACGCAAATCACATAGACAATGCTTATTGGAAAACAATGAAATTACTTTATATATATATATATATATATATATATATATATATATATATATATTAACATTATTGAATACCACTACTTGACCAAAATTGGAACTATTATCAGAGTAGAAAAAAACAGGAAGATTAAACATATTTTTTTTGGCTCCGAGTACATGTAAACCCACCTACTGTGACATGGTTTATTTCTCATAGCTTATGTTAGGAGACAGATCCCTCTCTAACTGAACAGACATAGAGAGACTGACAAACAGACATACTTGCTCTGCAGAAATACATTATGTGGATTGGTGGATTCATAGACAGAGGCTGAGCCAATGATATCACAGCTAATTTAAACACTTGCATTTACAGCATTTTGACGTGCTTCAGGGTAGGGTCGTATAATGGGTGTTTGTGGTTCAGTGGGGAGGTAATACTTCATGTTTTAACAGAGATCCCATGGAATGCCAGGTTACCACTGAGTAATTCATTTTACCTTTATGACTGCCATTCGAAAACACTAAATTCAAGGGGTAGTGGTCCTTAAAGACAGCAGTTACCTTGTACATTAAAAAAAGCATATGTCCAATCATATCTAGCCTTCTTGACATGTCCTTTAAGAAAAGTAATGATTCAATGATGCAAACTTTTCAAAAGAGATAATGAAATTGCAATATCAGAAGTAATTGTTATTGTACGTACTATGATATAATCTAAGCCATTTGTGTTGTACATAAAAAGCAAAACTCCTGTCAGCTGGTCAGTTTTAAACATGAATGATATGTCAAACTCTGGCCCATCAGGAAGGACAGTAGGAGAGAGTTCCAGGAAACCTGAAATAATACATAAATGAAAACATATAAGAATGTGTAAGTGACACAAATGATAACTTGAGTATACAGTATGTATGAATATATGAAAGAAAAATAAATATATATATATGGATATACATATATAAATATATATAGTGGCAAATATGCCTCTTTGCCACAGTTACCCTATAAGGGAACTGATAAAAAGACAACTAGTCTGCAGCAGCAGGCTGCAGACAGGGTTAAAGGTTCCCTGGGATCTTCTTTTAGCACATACAGACAGGTGTTCCACATGGGTGCGATTGGTTTGCTGTGATTTGTTGTAGCGCTTGGGGTGGAGGATAAAGACACTGTCTGTATGTGTGGGTGGGACCACCAATGCCAGTAAGTGGCCGGCTTGCAGACAGGGTAGTTATGTCTAGCCAGATGTAGGTGGTGGGGATTTTCATGTACTGTTACTGGATATGATAGCTGAACCAGCGTTGGAACTGTTTACCATCCTGACAACTGCTAATAAACAGTTAAATGGTTCAGCATACCTGTGATGGATTCCTGTGAATGCTGTACCTCCTCACAAGAGATATATATATATATATATATATATATATATATATATATATATAACTAATACACAAACATGTGCATGTTATTATATCATACAGTATACAGCAATGTAGTGTACAATATACAATTACAGTATATCACTGACATTACCAAAGTTCATGAAATGTGCTCCTCCTTCTACAGACTCAGGACACCCTTCCCATTTCTCATACACATTGCTTCTTTCTTCGGCCTTATCCCAGTCTAGCAGCCACCATTCTTCATCACTACTGTCACTGTTAAGTATGGATATGTCACCCAGGCAGCCAACAAAATTTGTATGGATTTTTTGTGTGTCATCTGAGCAAGTAAAAACAAAAATCAAGGTTTTCCACGAAATTCACAAACGGTAAAGTAATGCAGGCTGATGTGACACTTAGGACTTTATAATTGATGATGGCTTAGTTTTAATGCATAGAAAGTTAACAAAACTGATATTAAGTTTATACCTATATTGATACATTGCAAAATCTACAATAGATTGATAGATAGAGAGAAAGAGAGAGAGAGAGAGAGAGAGAGAGAGAGAGAGAGAGAGAGAGAGAGAGAGAGAGAGAGAGATAGAGAGAAAGAGATTAGATAGACAGATAGATAGATAGATAGATAGATAGATAGATAGATAGATAGATAGATAGATAGAATGGTAGAATGAGAGAGAGAGAATGAGAGAGAGATTATATAGATGGATAGAGAGAGAGAGAGGGGGGGGGAGGGAGAGAACAAGAGATAGATAGATAGATAGATAGATAGATAGATGTAATATAGATATTTTGCATGTATTGTACTAACAATTACCAGTGTATTTTCTTTTGATAAAGGAATGTTTTGGAAGTCCTCCAGCAAACAGAGCAGTATTTTCACCAATAACTGTACGAACACCTGTGGTTGAAGCAGATCCTGTATACAGACATTAAACAGGTTAATGTGTGCATTCATTTGTTGGCTGGAAAACGCTGCATGTGATTGGACACGAGGGAGGGAAGGAACGCTGGCTCAGTTATCCAACCACTTAAATTGCTCTGACCTCTCCCCCACATCAGTGTAACTTACACACTATTTTTTTTTTTTTTCTGAATGATCCATATATTTATCACAATGTATTTTTACTTTGCAATTAATAAGCTGATATTTAAGTGGAGTACTTTAAAAAAAGCAACAAATACAAGGGAATTAGTGACAATTTTATACATATGTATCTAACAGGCATCTTATTTATGTCATTCTTTTTTTTTTTTTTTTTAAACATTTTTTATTAGAAGGTTTTTCAAGTAGTAACAGCATACAGGTTAGGTTACAAATCAAACAGTTAGAATAAAAAAATATTAATAACCTTGTTATGATGCAAAACAACAGAGTTAAGGATAGAGGAGAAGTGAAACACAAGAGGGAGAGGAGGGGGGGATAAAGGAGGGAGACTTAGAAAGAAAGGAGAGGAGAAGACCAGGGGGTAAATGTATCAAGCTGAGAGTTTGCCAGCGGGTTTGAAAAGTGGAGATGTTGCCTATAGCAACCAATCAGATTCTAGCTATTATTTTGTAGAATGCACTAAATAAATGAGAGCTAGAATCTGATTGGTTTTTCAAACATGCTGGAAAACTCTCAGCTTGATACATTTACCCCCAGGTGTAAGGAGAAAGGGTGGGAAAAGAAAGATTAGCAAGGGACAAGGAGGCGTAGGAAGATAGCCCGACCTGGCACCATGGTGATTGTTAGGTATGTGATTTGAAGCTAAATCCATAGCGTTAGTTTCTATTTTAAGAAGTTCTTGGTTGGTCTACTCCGTAAGTATCAAGCCAGGGTTGCCAGATATTTCGGAATTTGTTGGACCAATCATTAATTATGCTCGTAATGTGCTCACAACCTTAAGTCTGCCAGATTCTATTAATCACTTCAGGCAACATAGGGGGTTCATGTTGTTTCCAGCTTGCTGCTACCGCGCATTTGGCAGCATTAAGCATATGGCTCACAAGTGCTATTGTGTGTTTGTCCGGTACAGGTCTGCGTAGGAGAGAATAGGAAGGACAGGGGGGATATTTGTAGCAAATTGACTAAGAATTAGATTATGAACTTTTTGCCAGAATCTGACCACCTTGGGGCATGACCACCATATATGATAGAACGAGCCCTCATTTCCACATGATCTCCAGCAAGGACTGGAAGAATCAGGGTATATGGCTTTTAGGGTGGGTACCATCTGTAAAGTAGTTTATATGTATTCTCTTTGGTCCGTACACAGATGATGCGATTTGTGTCCTGATCTTGGACCACTCATCCATTTCCAACACCAAGATCTTCCTACCACTTTAGTTCGTAGTTTGACAGGTTGACAATATGCCAAAATAAAACTATAAAATGTAGAGATTAAGCCAGTAGGGAGGTATTTACTATTACAAAAAGATTCTTAAGAAGTGAGATGGTAAAAAGTTTTAAATGCTGGTATTGAATGATATAAACGTCTCAGTTGGAGATACTGATAGAAGCGCTTATGAGGAATATCATATAGCCGTTATAGGCCTGCAAATTCAGGGAAAATTCGCATAGTACCTATGTCTGTTAGGAACCAAAGCCCACGACCGAACCAGTGCTAGAAAAAAGATTGCTGTTGCCCAGGGAAGAAGGCTGAGTTATTCCATAGTGGGAACATGATTTTGGGATTTGCTACCAAGTGGAATGCCCGGGTACTATAATCCAATGTCTGGAGTGAGAAGCGAGTAGTGGGTGGGAGCAGGGAGAGTGGTGGACGGTGCTTGATCGATATCCATAAGAGGGTGCAGGATGACAGCAGTTGCATAAGATTAGCTTCTATGTCAACCCATAACCTCGTGTCAGATGGGGAGTGAAATAGGACTAGTTGGGTCAGACGTGTAGCAATGTGATATTTAGAGATATTTGGAAGACTCAGCCCTCCCTCTGAGGTTTGGGGATGAAGGGAACGGGCTTGTACTCAGGGTCGTTTGCCTGCCCAGACAAAACAGGCAATTTGTTTCTGAAGGGTCATAAGTGCGAGTGACGGCACTCGGATAGGAAGTATCTGAAACAAATAATGAATCTGTGGCAGTAAATCCATTTTTACCTCTGTTATGTGGCCCAGCCAAGAGATGAATGAGCTACCCCATGTCTCTAGGTCTCGTTTAAGAAAGTTGAACAGTCGGGGAAAGTCAGCAGCATATAATTGACTATATTGATCTGTCAAGTAGATTCCCAGGTACTTGAGCTTTTCTAGCTGCCATCTGAAATTTGATTGATGTTTCTGAGAGTCCAGGAGGCGGGAAGGTAAGTTAAGAGGGAGGATTTTGGATTGGACCATATTGATTTTAAAATTAGATATAGCACAGTATTCACTAAGTTCACTCTGTAGGGAGGGGAGGGAAGTGAGGGGGTTGGTCTTTGTAAGTAGGATATCGTCTGCATACATAGATATCTTATAGTCAGTCCTGCCCGCCTGGATCCCCGCGATCGTCGGGTTACTGCCAGTGGCTCCATCGTTAGAACGAACAGCAAAGGGGAGAGTGGGCAGCCTTGTCGAGTGCTGTTCGGAATTTGAAATGGAGACGAAATGGCGCCGTTAGCCCACACAGTGGCCGAGAGGTTGTAATATAAGGAAGCTAGCCCATATAAAAATTGACCTTTAAATCCCATCGCTTTAAGGGTAGCTCTCATAAAAGGGCCAGGAGACCCTGCCCAAAGCATTTTCCGCATCAAGAGACACAACCAGATAGATAGATTGCTCGTCTTGTGTTATCTGCTCCATGGTGAGTGGGGATGAAGCCCACCTCTGGCTTTGGAAACCAGAGCGTTCTAAAATAAGTTTGATGTTAATGCCAACCAGCGCATGCGTATGCATACCAAATTTTGTCTTGTAATACTTTGCAAATAAAACCTTTGTGCTTTGAAATGGCAGCGATTGCATAGGACAATATTAATTGCAAGTGATACATATGAACGCCTCAATGTTGGCAAAATTGTACAGAAATGTTGCTCGTACAGGAGTCATGCAATCCATTTCGATTGTAAATATAAGATTACATTTCATAGATTAGGAAAGGATAATTTGGAACATTTTCATCTCAATTAGATCACATTGAAATATATATGCTGCATTTGCAGGATTCTATACTGTACAGATGTAATGATTATACTAAAGTAGGGGGGAAAAAAATCAATGTGCAACAAATATAAAACCTTACAACAGTCATTTTAAAAAAAAATTATACAAAAAGCAATATTTCTCCCCAAAGATTGAGTCTTGGTTCTATTAGTTCTGTTCTCTAAATCTGCAGTGCAGCGGGCAGAAAAATGCTGCATGCTGATTTTTCATTCCACAATTGTAAACTGTGCCAAATAAAACACTCTTTAAAACCTTAGGTTTGTTTCATGAATGAAAAATACTGTTTAAATTTCTTCCCCCCCCCCCTCCCCTCTCCCCACACATACACCTTATTTTCATGCTGACTTTATATAGACTTCGGACCTATTAATAAGGTCTTCATGGGGGGGAGAAACAGTGTGGAATATGGATGACATCCATGGGGTAATGTGTTTACCCTTAGATTGTACGCTCCTTCGAGCAGGGCCTCCTCTCCTCCTGTTCTCCACCACCTTAACTCTGCTCTCCGGCTCCTTGTCTCTTCCGTGAGGTCCTTCTACCCCTCTCTCTACCCCCGGGGGCTCTCACCTTTCATCTAGCTGTACTTTGAGCTTCCGAGTTACTGTGCTTTTTGTTAACTGTTCCGTGCTGTCTCACCCTGTACCGTGTTTCTGTCTGTCCGTGTACGGCGCTACGGATACCTAGTGGCGCCCTATAAATAAATACAACTACTAATAATAATAATAATAATACCGCCACAGCAATCTTGCTTTACATGGGACAGTGCAGATTTTTCAGAAACAGGGGCATGACTTTGGCTTCTATAGGTTACAACAACTTTTTCCTGTGCACCAATTTTCAGAAATGTCCTGAATATATCTAAAAGCGATCATTTTACCTGAATATTTTCCATCCACAGTTATATTTCCTATGGCTTGGTTTCTTGTAATGACGATCTGATGCCAATTGTTGTCATTGTAATGTTTACCGCCGTCATTTGTGGGAGTTACAGCAGCTGCGGAATCCTTATAAAGAAATGACAATTCCATTTAAAGGCACCTTAATGTAATATATATAATATATATACAAACATGCAATAAATATATATAAATACTCAAGTAAATTATATCCTTACACTGACCCTGATAGAATGATTCACTAGTAGCCTGTTCTCCTTTGATATAAACATAGTTCAGTAAATAAATGGACATCATTATGTACACATTAAGCTAAGTAGAAACACATCTCATTTCATGTATATTATTATTTAGCTGTGTGATTGGCTCTAATACAGTTTACAGGATCAAAATTAGTGTATAATAATTTCAAATAGAGCATTAATCTGCTCTGTAACTGGCTGAAGTGTTCGACACAATGGGGCTGGTGTTGCATTGGAGTCAAAATGGGAGCACGGAACGCGAGCATGTTTCTGCGCATATTGCGTAGTCGTATTCATCTATGTGCCTGGTTTACAATAAGTCATCATCATCATCAGCCTGTATTTGAACCTGTCCTAAAGCAGGTGTCAAACCCGTACCTCCTAACACGCCATTAATGCACTCCCCCTGCGTTTGCGCACCCCTTCCCACCCCTGTATCAGACCGAAGTACCAGAATCACCCATTTTCTAGGCACGCGTAGAGCGATTTTGCACAAGATATGCGATGCTATGATATGCTGGCGTGAGTTTCACTCAACTTCATCCCCAATGTCAGTAAATTCTGTGCCTTGAGAGACTATAATACGGGCATTTTTGAGTCGTAGTCCCAGGCCCAATGCATTAAACGGCCACTAAACTAAAAATACATGTTCCCTTATATCCAAAAAAGATACTAATAACATTCACAAATGTTATAAACTGCCCACTACTCAACAGGAAAAAAAATCAACACGATCCTCATCATCATCATTTATTTATTTAGAGCCACTAATTCCGCAGCGCTGTACAGAGAACTTACTCACATCAGTCCCTGCCCCATTGGGGCTTACAGTCTTAGTTCCCTAATATACACACACTAGGGTCAATTTGTTAGCAGCCAATTAACCTACCAGTATGTTTTTGGAGTTTGGGAGGAAACCGGAGCACCCGGAGGAAACCCACGCAAACACAGGGAGAACATACAAACTCCTGACAGATTAGGCCATGGTTGGGATGTTGAACTCATGACCCCAGTGCTGTGAGGCAGAAGTGCTAACCACTAAGCCACCATGCTCACAATATTCTGCCAACAACTTACACCAAAGGGAAGAATTGAGGAAATATTGTAGATGTGGTTGTACTTCATACCATTTTGCGTGAGAATAAAGTGGGATTTTGAAGAAAATGTTGAAGCCAGGACGGAGGTTTTGATTCACAATCTTATGTCCAGTCTAAATAAAGTTAGTCTAATTTAAATCAGTTTGGGAAACCATGAAGAAAATGATACTGTAATTAAGGACACTATTATGCAGTCCGGTGAGGAGCCTTACTCACATAACTCAAGTAGTAAAACTTTAAACTCACAAGATAACTTTACGAGTCGGTAGCTCTGAAATTGAAACCGAACATATTCAGGCTAAATTGCATCTTTTCCAAAACACTTTTCCATCTCTTCACCCTTTATAAACATTTAATATTTCACAAACATGCATTTCATTATTGTAGTTTAATAATTAAAACCAGAACTGGTGTCATGCCCAATTAATGTGCCCTGGTATTATGCCCATTAGTTTCTCCATTAGTGAATTCAACAATACTAATGGGATTACGAGCATGAGATGCTAATTGGGCGTGACATAAGAAACTGGCTTACTTCTTGGCATACCCTCGCTAATGATGAAATTAATGAGCATTTTATTAAATGCTGTCTCATCAAAGTGTCCTTAGTTAGCGTTACAATTGTTACAAATGATGCAGCATTCTAAATACTGTATTAAATACATGAAAAAGATTTCTCACTCCCCATTTGATGGCCAAGCCTACGATTCACTTGTCAAGACATCAAGCGTTATCTTATGGGCATTGCTCATGCTCAATCGGTTATCAGTCACTTGTGATGAATACGGGGGGCCTGATTCGTTAAGGATATAAATGCCGGTTTTGTGTGTATAATCCGCAAATCTGATTGGTGCATGCCTGGAACCGGAGCAGACACAACTAAATGCAGCAACGTTCAGTTCATCTTTGTACGCAAAGGACAGTTACTACAACTTACAATTTCAGGGAGGAAACGGGGCAGGGAAGAGGTGTTCGTTCACAGTCAATGTACAGTAAGGGCGTGCCAAACTCGAGCACACACAGCTTCGTACAGTGCAAGCTTTGGCCATCTCAAAGGTCCCTGATTTTCTGCTGTATCTCTTGCTCCAGCTTTAGGGCTAGTCTAAGTCCTGATTACTAGTGACGACAGTCGTGTACAGTGTCGGACTGGGGCATGAAGGGCCCACCGGGGGAATGTAGTGATAGGGGCCCACTATATTGGGGTGTGGCCAACTGTAAGAGTGGGTGTGGCCAGTCAAGGGGGTGTGGTCAGCCCATGGAGGGCAACTTACAACGTAAAGAACAAGGACACCTGGTAAATATATATATATATATATATATATATATATATATTCATAATAAGGTGCCATTTAGATGGGGTCTGCAGTATGCGTATTGATTCCATCCGTATTGATTCCAAAAATGACAGGCTGGCTGGCTTGGGAGGGCACTCACATACCTGTGTGGAAAGCTCCGGCATCCTGCTCCTCTGGGCGGCCGTGATACCAGGAAGACGGCACACTCCTCCTCCCCTGCTGAAGTGAAAAACACACTAACGCGCAGATGCAGAGAGCCCAGACACGGCTCTCTACACCTGCGCAGTAGTGAGTTTGTGACGGAAATGGCCCCGCTGCCCAGAGCTGGATTAAGGCTTTGGGAGGGGGCCCCTAAAATCTAAAATTAAGAGCGTCTTCATTGGGTATAAGGCTGTACTACTGAAGAGATCATCTGATGATATCTGACCTCTGGTAAGCTCCGCCCCAATAGCGGAGGGGGCGGGGCTTAATCGTGCATGGGCCTACCGGTGTATAGCCCGGCTGGCTGGCAGGCCAGTCCAAGGCTGGTCGTGTATGTATTCTAAAATGTGTTTGCAATCAGGAACAACTGTAAAAATATATTTTATGTTCAGTAGATATTAAGAGCATCCTAATAAATGTATTTCATGGGAAGAAAAAATATATGAAAAAACCACTTTTGTTTTTTAACTGTTTTATTATTAATGCCTATATTATTTGAATTTTTTTCATGTGCATTCTTATGCAAATTTATATTCCACATAGGTATTGTACATAACCTGCAGTGTCTTGTGCAGTAGAGCTGAGCAGACCTACATCTGAATTCATTAGCGCACGTATCTTCAGATCCATTCCTTGTTAAATTCGGGCGTGGTATACCCGAATTCCGTGCAATTTAAAACAAGTGCAGGTTGCACTCAGTGGGCTTGAATCATTAAAGAAAGCAAAGCAAAAAAATAAGTAAGTTTTCTCCTGGACAAAACCATGTTACAGTGCAAGGGGTGCAAATTAGTTTATAATTTTGCACATAAGATAAATACTGGCTGTTTTTTCATGTAGCACACAAATAGTTGATACCTTTAATTGTACACTGAAATGTAAAGTTGATCTAGGACCTGCTCTACCCCAACTATAAATCTGTTGCCATATTTTAATTTACCTCCCCCTCCAATGCAACATGGTTTTGCCCAGGTGAATCAGGCCCGGGATGTGTAGAATTTACTTTGGGAATGAAATGTCCCATCATGTAAAGATAGGTCTATAAAATATTGTGCCGACAACGTTGGCATCAAAGGAGGTTATTTATGATGGGGAAAAAAGCCGAGGGGGAGCACAAAATCAGCTTAAGTCTTCCCATGCTCTTCAATTTCCACAAATGTACCTAGATTCCACCATAAGAATAGGCTTGTGTTGCAAAATGGTGGTGTTGGCGGAGGAGCGTTGCTTGCAAAGTACAAAGTAGGCACATCTGTGTAATAGTATATATTCTTGAAATGGGCACCCTGATAGACTTCAGGGCTGGCATGGGTGGTCATCTAACTTTCAAAAGGGCCGCACATCACCATTGCTCTCAATAATAAGTTTAAAAAAAAATTAATCAAAGAAAGAGTCACCTATCTGTGAAAAAATATCTTTTATATGCGTTTTAAACAAGTGTTACAAGCTGTAACAAACAAATTTGATAAGCAGGAAGGAGCTGGGGGCCACAGGTAAAGGCATTGAGGCCCGCATGCAGCTCTAGGGCCATTTGCTGCTGATCACTGATCTATCCAATTGGTGACAACAAAGAGCTTCACATCCACATGTGGTCAGATGTCTTCTGATAATCTCACAATGAGCATTAGGTTTTGAACACAATATTTCCGCCTCCTTTGCACGCCACAAACAATCGAAGCAAGACAAAACAGGTTATGACAATCAGTACAGGGCGGTAGACACGTAAAAGAATAGCATATACTATGATGTCATTCTTAGTAAAAGACCAGAGGGTAAATATATCAAGCTGAGAGTTTCCGGCGGGTTTGAAAATCAGATTCTAGCTATCATTTATTTAGTACATTCTGCAAAATGATAGCTAGAATCTGATTGGTTGCTATAGGCAACATCTCCACTTTTCAAACCCGCCGGAAAACTCTCAGCTTGATACATTTACCCCCTGGGGTCCAACATGCAGTGAAACAGTTACTAAGTAGAAGTTTAGCACCAGTTTGTACCATTCAACTAAACTGAACCAAGTGCAGCCAAATGATATTGAAACATTGTTTGATTATTAGACGATCTGTTATTCAGAAGCATATTCAGCATTTCCGTTCTTAAAAGAGAACTAATGAATGTAAAATACACAAATATCTATCTATATACATATGTGGGTAATATAATAATAATAATATGGAAAAATAATAAGTTCCGAATGAGATGCACTGTTACTTTGTAGAGACGTGTACATGGATTTGTGCTGGGCTAACCCGTGATGTGCACCAATGGAAAACCAAAGTGCTTCGCAGCGCACATTGTGTGCACTTTGCAAATGAGCTCCAGAGCGAGGAAAAAGCTTTTTTGAGCTCCCAGTCCCTATAGTGGCACTGACCATGATCAGCTTAAGACTTGCTTGCACTATGGAAAGGGAGAAACCACTCATGGTCTTCTTGCTATAGTGTAAACTAGTCCAAGATGTGTATCTCTGGGGCTTGTTACCCGTTTAAAAAAAAAAAAGAGTTATTATCTACATTAAGAAATACCCCTTCCACACCTTCACCCCTTCATCTCAAAATTCTCGCGCAGCAAAATGAAGCCTTATTACCGCAAGTGAAAGCACTTCGTATTTTAAAGAATTTGAGAAATGTGTACAAATTTGTAGAAATAGTTGCACAATGAGTTTAAAAACTAATGAAGAGCTGTAGAAAATGATAACCATCTCCTATAATGAAGATGTTATAGGAAACATGACGGGAGTACTATGTTTCAGTTTTCATACGGTTACAACTTTTTCATGTGCACTATACTTTTATGTTCATACATGTCTGTTCACCCTTCAATTTTTTCTTTGGTCACAAAATATCAAACAGATTCCAGATTTTGTACATTCCAAAAGAACCTGTATACAATGAGGTGACCTTGATGCCGGGATGCAGGCTTAAATGTTTTGATCAAAGTATGAACCAATACTTAATTTTGCTAGATACGCACAGATATGCAGTGTTAAGGATAAGCACTGACAACAACTGTCTTTTTGTATACATATATGGACATTTATATTGCCATGCAGCTGATTGCCATGCAGCTCCTCTTGTGCCTGGTCTGTTTACCCTCCCTTAGGATGTAAGCTCGTATGAGCAGGGCCCCCTCCCCTCCTGTCTCCATACCTGTTCTTCCGCTCCATCTTTACTGCATATGACTGGCCGGAGTTTCTGAAGTATTGGTGCTTTTTGTTCATTGTTCTGTATGGTTTCACCCTGTATAGTCTACTGTTAGTACTGTGTGCGGCGCTGCGGATACCTTGTGGCGCCTAACAAATAAATAATGATGATAGTAATAATAATAATAATAATAATACCATATATAATACGGATATACGGAGCACAGGCTTATTCCTTCTCCACATGTTAAAAGAAGGCAGAAAGGAACATTGTGTATTTATTTGTCAGCTTTTAACCCATGGGCCATAATGTTCTGGAAATGTGAGATAAGTGGCAGATACATTGATGAGCACCGCTATAATCCCGATAACAGGGAAGTGGTCACACTGGCTGTGGGCTACGGAGTGGCTTTGTTTAGATGTAAAATAATCGATCAGAGTATTAATAGTTAACCAGTTAAGAGATAGTAGCACTTCTACAACGATAAAGAAAAAGAATTTAAGAAAAAAGAATCCACTTCTATTGATTAGCAAATAAAATAATTAATCTAGGGAATGTATCTAAGTATCTCTTGTATCTAAGGAGTGTTTGGAAAAGAAAACGGAGTATATATTGGATGTTATCCAGAGACACATATTAACTGAACACAGCGTAAAACCTTGAAATAGAATACAATAGAATCCCAGGGCCATCTTAACAACAGTATGGGCCCCCGGGCACAGCAGTACACTGGGGCCCCTATATATAAATATATACGTAAAAAAAAAAAAAAAGGATTTATATATATATATATATATATATATATATATATATATATATATATATATCCAACTTAAACGATCCATACAATTTCAACTATAAAAGTAAAGTCATTTTTTTTTTTTTCTAAATCCCCCTCTTTACTTACCTTTAAATCGCGACAAGTTGAATCCTCTTCGCTGCGCTCCTCCATGCTGTGCTCGCAGTGAATGTCTGGCGTGATGACGTAATCACTGCGAGCGCATCACGGAAGAGAGGACCAGGGAGTGAGCCGGATCGTCACCTGACCTGAAGGTGACCGCAAAAGGTAAGTTTTTTTTTTCTTCTTTACAGGATTTTTTTACAGCAGCAGACCTGCCAGGGCCCCCTTTCCCCCTGAGCCCCCGGGCACCTGCCCATCGTGCCCAATGGGAAAGACGGCCCTGTCCATTCCCGTGTAACATCTGAAGAAGGTCCTGTTAGGGATCATGAAAGTATTCAGCCTCCAACACAATTTTGTTGCTGTCATGAATTTGGGATGAAATTTTGGCACTGATCCCCAAAGTATTGAGTCAATATCAAAGGTAATACTTCAAATCCTGTGCCCAAATTACTAAAAATGAAAAACAAAAATGATTGAATGTTAACAAAATTATTCATACCCCTTGTTCTTTCGATATATAACATCAAAGTCACAAAGTGGCTCAAGTAGAATTGGATGCAATTTCCGTCTAAAACGCAGACGTAACCAAGCAGCGAGATGCAACTCAGTCAACATATGGTAACTAGTGCTTTGTGGGGATTCGCAGAAGTAAAAAAAGGGTATTGTATGCCGAAAACGCTATCTGTGTCCAACTCTACATGACTACATGAGCCCCACGATGTGTTTGTTGTATCCATCCGTGTAAGAGATTACTGGATCACCTGTCAGAGATGTTTCTGCAAGTTCAACTGTGAACAACCTACCAAAGTCAATGGCTAAGGTGGAATATCATGAACATGGGCAACAAATATTCCACAAAATGGGCATTTTTGGGTGGTCACAAGGAAAGCCCCCGAAGGCTGTAAAAAATATCCCTGCCCACAAAAAGTTTGCAAAACACTATCTAGAAGATCTAGAAGATCCTGGAAACAAGTGGCAGAAAGTGTTGTGGGTGCACTACAGTAGAGCTTTTTGTCCTGAGTTGTATGTATAACACATACACTGTACACAACAGCCAGGAGACATCATCCTCACTGTGAAGTACTGCGGGTGTAACATTATATTATGGGAATGCTTTTCAGCAGCAGCAGGGACTGGGAATCTAATCAATAATTCGCGCATGTAGATGTAGAGGGTTAATAAAAATGTAGATGTAGGGGGTGTAGTGTCCTTAAACAACTGAAATCCCAAGCATGATCTGATTTGTAAATTATGGAGGATAGTCAAAAAAACACAGTCCATAACAATTTATGTATTGATCATAGTCAAACCAGGGAGGGGTTCCCTAGTGCCTGGAAACCCCCCTCCGATCCTGGGACACTGTATAATTGAGGTGGCTGGACCCTTGCCCCCGCTTCACATGGCTCTGCTTGAAAAGGGAGAGCTGCGTGCACATAACAGTAGTGCACGCAGCATTGCCTGTGTATATGTTGGGGATAGGAAGAGTTGGAGAGCAGCCTAGCACTGTCTAAAATTATAGCCACGCCCCCATGCATGCTGGTCACGGCCACTGGCGGCGTGGTGTGGAAACCCCCCTCTACAAATCCTGTGTTTGTCCCTGTTGATGATACTTTGAAATGTTTCCAGCAACTTCTAGTGGTCCAGGTCCGCAGGAATATGGAACCCCATTAAATTATGCCTGTTTGATGTGTGTACAATAAAGTCTCATCATTCTACTGCCCATTTCTAACAACCTTAGATTTATATCGCTATGGATCTTTATCACTGATTTACCTGCCTTTGTCACCTGGGTTGTAGTTTTCAGCCTACCACCCTCATTCCAATTGTCAGACCAAAAGAATGAATCACATTTTTAAGCAACACATATTTCAGTGTATCCAGAAGACGGAAGAGGTTTTATGTACCTTGTGTCGAGTTTAGTCACAATACGCTTTTTCTCCTGCTGCTGATTCTTCTATAATTGTTAAACGCCTGGGGGGTGGATTTACTAAACATTCTAAAATGGAAAAGTGGAGGTGTTGGTGAAGAATGGGGATCCCATTAGACTCGATGTTCTGAGCTTAGCCAGCACCACTTGGTAGTGACCTAGTGGATCCACATTTGGACTTGGCATTAAAAAATGAGCTGCATTTCTAAAAAAAATTACAATACTGGCCAAGAGCAGTAAGAATTACCATTCCCATCCCCCTGGCTAGTCTCCGTCATGAAGCACATGCATGAGTTGGCTACAAAGCCAGGATTCATGATTTCTGCAACAAACTAAAGGGCAATTGCATAATATTGCATTGACAAATGTTACTAGGTGCAGGGGCATTATAGCTATGGGGCCTCCGGAGGCGAAGGAGGGGTTCACCCGCTATGCAGGTCGCCGTTCTGCACACTGAAGCCCCATTCAGGTTTCACTACACATACGCTCACCACCTTGCATGGGGTTTAACGGTGCGGAAAATTCCGAGCATGAGGAGTACTACACTTAAATTTCGAATGTGGGAAAAAAACTATTTTAATATAAGCTGACTTACCTCCAAACCGACGCTGTGGATCTCCCATCGCAGCAGGATGCTGACTCGAAGCTATTCCGACTAGTCTGGTGTCCGTCAGTAGATTTTCCCGTCATCGCGACCTGTATCACTTTAAATTTAAAGCGGCAATGTCGTGTTAAGTGTTTAAACACTTAACCTGCGGGGTTCTGACATTGCCGCTTGAAATTAAATTAAACGTGATACAGGTCGCGATGATGCTAAAATCTACTGACGGACACCAGACTAGTCGGAATAGCTTTGAGTCAGCATCCTGCTGCGATGGGAGATCTACAGCGTCGGTTTGGAGGTAAGTCGGCTTATTTTACAATCGTTTTTCCCCACATTTGGAATTTAAGGGGCACATTTATCATTATTCACATAAAGTGAAAAGTAGTTTTCAATCCTTATCGCAATGATAAGGATTGAACTACTTCTCACATTTATGTACAGCCGTGCAGAGAAACAGCGGTTCCGAAAAACTGCTGTTTCAGTGATAAAAAAAACATACTTACCCCCCTCTTCGGAGTCTTCTCCTTACTCTTCAATTGCGCATGTCCAGTTCCAAGAACTGGACATGCGCACACAGATCCCCTCTCTGTCTCTGCAACGATAGTTGCAGAGAGAGAGCGCTGAGTGACAGGGAGGGATCATGTGATCCCTCCACACATGCGCTGTCCAGCTCTGCTCTCCGGAGCAGAGCTGACAGCATTAGATTTCCTCAATTCGGATGATGTACGCCAGCTGCAGCTGGCGTACATTAACATGACAAGTTCCCGAAAAAAATGTTTTTCCGGGACTTGTTAGATTGCGGCCAGGAGCAGTCACCATTCTGTTGAATGGTGCCTGCTCCCAAAAACAAAGAGGAGTGCAAAGCAGCAGATATCATGCCCCCTTAATAAATTTGCGGAGGACACTGTGGGACCCTAATTACCCGTTAAAAGCACTATCGTGCTTTATTAAATATGCCCCCTAGTGTAGTACTCCTCGGTGTCGGAATGGTGGTAACCGTGAAAACAATTACCACCGCTTACATGTCGGGGCCGGCAGGGGAAATAGAATTAATTGACCCCCCCTCGTGCCACATCACTTATTTTATATATATTTATCATGTATTAAGTGTTCAGTACAGTATACACTATACAGTATGGTATATATGAATACATGAACCATGCCCTCATATAGATTACAGGCTACCTTGTAAAATAGATATATGGCTATAAAGTAGGGACTCTTTTGAGACTTGTTATTCCTGGCACCTCTATTCTGCCCTTATTCATGCTAATGTGAACATAGCCACTTTCTATTCTGCCCATACCTATGACTTACACATTTATACTAAACCTCAACTGTAAGAAGCTCAAAAATATGCACATAATTATTTTGCCCTTGTGTTCCCTATATTAACCATTTTAAATGTATTCTCCAGTCACCCTACTGCAAGCCGGAATTGACCTCTGAACCTTTCCTACAAATGCAAAAAATTGTGCCCTTGCGGGCAAATAAACCAACGTCCAATGGGTGCGCTAAGCAGCTGCTAATAAAGTTTTTTAATTGATTTTTCCCTTGGCAAGTATGGGAGATTTATATATACAGAAAGATTTGCCCAGTTATTGCTTTGATACATAATGTTGTTTATAATGTTTACAGACTAAATGAAATCTAAGGGAAAAAAAATAGACCGGACAACAGTGAAGCACATACAAATGCAGAGATATTAGCAAGGTCAACATATTTTTACACGTGTTGGTGTTATCCATAAAATGTGATGTAGTAGTAAATAGATAACTAATTAAATTGGAAAAAGCCTCAGGTGTTTCAATAGTTCTTTCCCAAAGAACTTCAATCTTCAAAGGTTTTAAAGAACCCATTAACCTGGATCAATAGGAAAAATGGAAACAGCGAATGCCTCATCATCTTAAACCATTAAATGCACAAGATGCCTTTGGGATCGTTGATAGAGATCTTTTTCACCAGTTTGCTCATTACTCTACCTGTGGATGAAAAAGGAAGTAAGGACGTCCCTTCCTTATTTGTAGTGCAAAGTATTCTTCTGTCATTCCAGCTGACACAGCACACAGAATCAACCCCTCGGCTTCCTTCGTTCTAAATTGTACTTTAATACCTATTGAAAATAAAGAGGAAAAAAAATATTAGAATTACCAGTTCTCTTGATATGGAAGAAATACTCAGTTTACCAACGACTGAGCTATACCTTTATAATCATAGCATAATGTAACAATTACTCATTGATATTAAAGACAAGGGTAACCCCAGCTTTGCTTCACCGCAAATGTCTGTCCAAAAAAAATGTATTTCTAAATTTGCGATAACTCAGCTGATTTCAATCATGCAAATGATGTTACTATTGTTATCCATCTTAACAAAGGTGTACAATGATCAGCATGATAGCAACAATAATGCTAATTATTAAACCAGGAAGGGGCCATTGATTGGCAATAAAGATACTAGGGGATTAAGGGTGTGTTATTTAAAATCATGTTGCACAATGAGGAACCAAGTATCTTTACAAAAATGGTTAGTGGGTAAATCATTATTTAAGATGCGCCCGGACAATCTGGGAAAAAAGTTGGGTGTATTGCAATTGTTGTTGCAAAGGTTTAGTTTGACCTAAAAGGCATTTTTGCTACTTTATATTAATCCCTTGCAATAGTGTTTAAACATTTTACCATTATGTTTGGTGGGGGATGGGGGGAGGGTTAGAAGGGTACATCCAACTCAGCATTTCTGCACCAGGCATACAAATGGGTATACCTACACCCAGGGGCAGGCTGGTCCGGGGGGTAAGGGGGCATCTGCCCCCCAGGATGGTCCCATAATGGGCTACTTTGGGCTAGGTCACTGGGCCACCTGCATTTTTTTCCCTTTCAAATGTTCCTAATGAGCTGCTGAGTCAAGTCTTGCCCCCCTGGGCTAAAATTTGCCATCCCTCCCCTGCTTACGCCCCATAATAGCTTAGAGATGCAGGTTGACAGTCTTAGCAGTAAATATTAAGGTTACATTACGCTATGTGTTCACAATATAATAATGTAATGAAGTATCATATACACACATGAAAGAATAGTGTCTTTGTAATGTAATTAAAAAATGCAAAATTTGCATATTTTCTACATAATTTGTAATGAAATACAAACACCACCACAACCGTTAAATGGGAATCTTCTTTCCTGAGACTTCATATAATATAGCTACGTCGTTAATGAAGTACTAACGCTGGTGGGGTCAATACACAAACAGCCAATCACAAGCGGATAGAGCATGCTGCATTTGTCATCATTATGTATCTTTACATTAAGTCTCCAGTAACCGCAAAACATATGCCTTCTGAGAAGCGTACCTGTAGACCTGTCCAAGGGGTAGATTTAGCAAATCCTCTAAAGAGGCAAGGTGGAGGTGTCGCCCATAGCAACCAATCAGATTCTAGCTATCATTTATCCAGCACATTCCGCTATAGAATGTTTGATAAATCTACCCCCGAGTCTCATTAGGTCACCTCTCCAAGTGACGTGTACGCTTATATAAGCACTCAACTGCCCTCTTCAGGCGCAAGGGGCCGTAAATATACGCGCAAATTCAGATAAGGAAGCATTTTGGTGTGTAAATATATATTGACCGACAACTCTAACTCATACTTACCAACTTTTTACTCTTTCCCTCCGGGAGATCCCTGAGCGGAGGTGAAATGTGAGGATAGAAGGGGCCGAAGTGCAGCGAATCGTGACATTTTAGTCCCAATGCAATGACATAAAAGCAATATTGTGACGCTGGGGGCGGAGCCAAAATTGCGTGATTCACCACGAATCGCGTCATGGATGCTCCCATCACTGGGAAGTGGGCAATATGCGGGAGAATGGCCTGCTCTCTCGCCAGTACCGAAGACCTACCTGGAATTCGAGAGTCTTAAGGACATTTCGGGAGAGTGGACAAGTATTCTCTAAAGGTCCTCATTGTACACGTCAATTAAACGCTAGTAGGGTAGTTATACTCACTACAGTATGCATCTCCCAGCCTAAATGCAGTATTAAACCTTCTTTCTATCTGTATGTTTCTGCAAACAATTTATTATTATTTTAAGACAACATTTTTCATCCACAATTCTATTTTATGCTGTTATTATGTTGATATGAAAAACTGATGTAATGTAGGTAACTTATTATAATTCAAATAAAATCTGTTATCTGTACCTGGTGCTCTATACATACAATGGGTCCGATTCATTCAGTAACATAAATGCCGATATGTGTCGTATTTCGCGTAAAGTCGCTTTGCGCATGCCCGAACTATACGCTAGTGAATGCAACGTCCAATTTATCTTGGACCCTTACTAAATCCTATGATTTCATGGGTGGATCAGGGAGAGGACTGGGCGTATGTATGTAATCAATGTACAGTAAGGGCGTGATAAGCTTGAGTGCACGCAGCAGCGTCTGATTCAATGGTACGTGTTTTTCTGCCGTATCACTTGCACCGGCTACAGGTCGGGTGTAAGTGCCGAGTGATAGTGATGACGGCTGTATATGCATGCTACAACATGTGTTTGCAATCAGCAGCAACTGTAAAAATGTTATGTACAGTCGACATTAATAACATCCTAATAAATGTATTGTATGGGGGGGTGGGGAAAAACTTTTTTTAATGTAATGTAATTAATGAATATAGACTTTATTATTAACAGGTGACATTAAATGACTATTTTTTGTGTGTTCTTTTGGGACTTTATATTCCACTTATGTATTGGATGTGTCCTACAGTTTATTATTGCCTTTTAGAGCAGAGCGGACCTAGACCCGTATTCATCAACAGACGTATATTCAGATCCGCTCCTATTTGAATACAGACGTGCACATACCCGATTTAAAAAAGCACAATTTACTTTTGTTTTGCGTGTCTTAATGAATCAGGCCCAATATGTTTTTAGAAGTATTGCTCTTCCCCTTCTATTTATGTTTTAATATAAAGATATTAAACCATTTCCAAAAATATGGGGATAATTCCTACTTAATGGGTGCTTCATTACCTTGTCTCCTGTGCTTGTCTTATCGTATTGTGTACTGAACTATAAGTCACATTTTTTCTAGTTTTGCAGCCTTGTATTTTGCATAGTAAAATGTAAAATAAATAAACTATAGATAAGAAAATGACTATATTAATTGCACGATCGTTTTTTTAATCACTTGGATGTTATGTGTTTATTTTGTGCAAAAAAACACTGCGAGCAATCGTGGTCTTGTTTTCTCAAATGAAGTAATTTACTAAAGAGTAGAGCATATTGATTTTTAGCTAGAAGGCTGGAATTCCTTCTGAAATCTAAGTGATGTTTTGAATACAGCGGGCTCATTCCAAGATCTAAATCCATAGAGACAAATTATTCATTGCCACAGTCGATACATCTATGAACGGTCCCTAAGAGCCTATGCATTGTAAAAAAAAAACACAGAACTTTTATTTTATGCCCATAAATCTAGATTCCATCTTGGTTTGGATAGGCAACACGGCAGCAGTATTCAAACTACCTGTTTTTCTGTGCTAAATAGGTTTCTTTAATCTCAGCTATAGGCCAGCACCGCCACGCTTTTTAAAAAAAATGTTTTTAAGTAAGTGTTGTACATTATAGAGCCGGCGGGTCCTCGCATTGCCCCTTAATGCCACCAATGTGACTGTTGCCGCTTTAAGTGCCGGCAGTCACACTACCAGCATTTTCTCCTGTTGGCGTTTGTACCAGGGCTGTCGGAAATGTTGCCTGTCAGTTTTCCAGTAAGTCTGAATTTCCTACATGTCGCTATTGTAGCGATCAGCATTTTAGTGTCGCTATAACTCTTGTCAGCTTTCTGGTCATCGTAATGATGACTACCACCGGGAGAGTCTGGTCGAGTGTAGTAGAGATTTCCATAAGTGGGTATCAGCGCGGAAGATGTAATGTAAGCAGAATGGCCAGATGGTTACCAGAGACAAGACGCAGGTGAGAGGTAGATGTAAGAGAGCAAGAGAGCCAGTATTTCATACTTGCCAACTTTTCCTCGTTAGCTTCATGGAGATCCCAGGGGAGGTGGGCATGTGGGGCGAGGCTTGATGAATCGCATCATTTTGGCACCGCCCCCTAAACGATTATCACAATTTTGGCCAATTACAGCAGGGGGCGGGGCTAAGATAACACAATATTTGCCCTGGCCTCCCAGAAATGCGGGAGTCTCCCGGAATGTAGGCAACTATGCATTAAAGAAAAGAAGCTAATGAATCTCTAGAGACTGACGTGTCTTTTACATTTCTGTCTCCATTACTGAAGTCATGTTGTCTTACCTGTCAGTCTATGATTAAATCTTGGTCTCCATGATAATGGCCACCTCCATAGGCATCAATACATGGACATAGGACACAATTTCTGAGCTGTGTCATCATGCCACAGATGGCGAAGCCAACCACGTCTTGTACTGGCTCAGCATCAGGGAGAATGCCAGACTCTTCAGGGAGTGAGGGAGATCACCCCTATTTCAGGGAGTCTACCTGACATTCAGGGAGAGTTGGGAAGTATGGAGTATTTCAAAATGAGATTTGAGATGTATGAAGGAATGTTGTTCTGGAGGGTTTTGTAGGTAAGGGTGAGTAATTTCAATGGATTCTGGAGGACACGGGAAGGCAATGTGGGAATGTACAAAGTAATGTGACACGACTAGAGAAGAAGATCAGTCTTGTTGTGGCATTTAATATGAATTGAAGTGGTGATAGATAAAGGGAATGCCAGATAAGAAGAGGTTGTAGTAGTCGTGAATGGAGATGATGAGGGAGTGGTTAAGAGTTTTGGTAGCATCTCGGATAAGAAAGGGCTTATTTTGACAATAATTTGAAGATGGAGGCCACAGGACTGGGACAGAGACTAGGGGGTATATTTACTAAACTGCTGGTTTGAAAAGTGGAGATGTTGCCTATAACAACCAGATTCTAGCTGACATTTTGTAGAATGCACTAAATAAATGATAACTAGAATCTGATTGGTTGCTATAGGCAACATCTCCACTTTTTTCAAACCCGCAGTTTAGTAAATCTAGTCCTAGATGTGAGTAATAAAGCAGATGTGACACCAAGGCAGCGGGCTGGGGGACTGAGTAATTATGGTGTTATTGATGGTGAGGGAGATTTGATGGGAGGTGGTGACTCTAGCAGGAGGGAAGATGATAAGTTATGTTTTGGACAAGTTGAGCTCTAGGTAGTGCTGTGATATCCAAATATGTTTAGCTGTTTCCATGTGAATGGCGAATTTGAATTTCGAACACAGTAATGTTTCATATTTGAATAATAAAAAAAAAGATTCTAAATATTATAAAACATAAATATTAAAGCTCAAACGGGTGTAAAAAGCAACATTTTATCGTGTTTTTAACCTTAAGCTAAAATCTTCAAATTACCAACCATGTTTTAGAGATTGTTTTGACCAAAAGTTTCAGCGTATCGAACAGAGTCAAACTGGCTCAAATAGTATTATATTATACTGGATTCCACAAGTCCTCACTATTTGTCTATTATGGTGGTTTTACCATACCACGTGGTAAAAAGCCAATCACTTTTATTTGTCCCCAGATCATCTGGAAGTCTTTTTTTTTTTTTTGAAGACTCTGGGCCTGATTCATTAAGGCACTCAAAGCAAAAAACGGAGTAACTTAGCTCCTGGACAAACCATGTTGCAATGCAAGGGGTGCATATTATTTTATTATTTTGTATTTAAAGAAAAACTGGCTGCTTTTTTCTGTAGCACACAAATACTTGATGCTTTACTTTTACACTGACATTTAAAGTTGATCTATGACATGCCCTACCTCAATTATAAATATATGTCTCCATATTTTAAATTTACCTCCTCCTCTAATGCAAAATGGTTATGCCAAGGTGCAAATTTACTCCTTTTTAAAAAAAAAAAGATATTTCTGCATGGTTAAGTAAGCTAAAAATTTTAACCAGCATTTTAATGCAAGTTGTAGTACAAACCATCTCATTATCTAATAACAGAGTTGTTTCAATGTCCGATGAAAACACACATATATTTTAAGCACTAAATTCCCAGCTTGCTATGCCTTCTTTGCAAAAAGATTTGGACAAAATGATTTTTTTCGGTCATGCTTTGAGTTGAATTAAATAAAATGTAGACAAATGTAAATGGAGCTCTATGGGGGCCACTCGTACTATAGTAGACAAACCTATATTCTTCACTCAGTAATTGGGCCACTGACCTGCGACACCATAAGTTGGCTCTGTGAAATTATATAATCGTTGACAAGGGTCTTAACACCATAGTTGCCTACTCTCCCGGAATGTCCGTGAAACTCCCGAATTTTTGGGAGTTCTCCCGGGCTCCCGAGAGAGCAGGCAAAAATCCCAGTTTCCGAAGTCGCCGCTGTTGAAGATGGGGGGCTGAGCTAAATGCGGCATCGTGGCCCTGCCCCCTGCTGCGATTGGCTAAAATGGGTTACGATTGACAGGGGCGGAGCCTAATGGTGCACCACGCAAGGCCACGCCCCCTCGACGGACCCCATCCCGGACAGCTGCCTCTAAAAGTTGGCAAGTATGCTTAACACAACAGCTGCACTTGTCACCGTCAAACATACTGATGACATAAAATGTTATTTCAGATTTGGAATTAGCTATATCTGCACATATTGGTAATGCTAAAACTATTCTAAACTTCTTGTGTCGGACAATGGTCAGGGCAGATCCTGCCACAAATATGCAATGACAGGATAGTTTGCAAGCAACCTCTTGTAAGTGTTATGATAAATCAGTCTGACCTATAAGCTAAGGTTTGATATTTTGTATGCAGGAACATTAGCAGTGGCTACAATTGGAACAGTGTCTGTGCTGCTAGTTTAAACACCGTCCTTCCTAATAATGATGGTGGCTTTGAATTTCTGCAACAAAAACTGGCTGCAATATTGTCACTGCCTCTTGTACCAGCTCTTTGTCTGTTTATTTCCTTTGTTACAGAATTAATAGCCACACAAAGAGCAGTGTGAAATTTAGTAGTGTGGTTACAAATGGTTCAAAGTAGAGATGCTCAGGCTCGGTTCCTCGAGAACCGAACACACCCGAACTTAGGGGATCCGAGTACCGAGCCGAGCCGGCTTGGTACTGTCACCTGCCCTCGGAATTGAAAACGAGGCAAAACGTCATCGTGCCGTCATCATATTGAGGGGTGAGAGGGAGGGCGGACCCCCATTTTTCTTTTCTGCCACTGCTGTGTAATAATGTGCCCGAAATGTGGTAGGAACTGCTGTGTGTTTGAGTCATTGCTCTGTCGCTTACCATCCAGCCAGGTCGCTGCAGTATTTGTCAGAAAGTGTATGAAAATAATATTGTGACTTGTGAGGTGGTCAAAATTGACTGCAAATGACTTGAAATTAGTGTTATTGAGGTTAATAATAATGTAGGAACAAAAAAAGAGCAAAATTATGTGATGTTAGCATATTTTTGGATTTTTTCTAAAGAGACAAAGCTCTAAACAAAGCTAATCCAGATCCAAAACCAAAACCACTTCACGGGGGTCAGTGAGCATCTCCAGTTCAAAGTGCATTTATGATTTTTTTTGTTTCGTTTTGTCTGTTTTAACAACATAATGTAATTCCCTCTTATTTTGGATGTACCTGAGTGAAACCAGGGGGTAAATGTATCAGGCTGCAATTTGAGTTTTTCAGAGATTCTCTCAGGCAGGTTTAAACTTGCCGATGTATGAAAGTGCGAGGTGATAGTAAATCGCCAGTAAAGTGATTTTACCAAAATCGCCATGCTACAAACCGCTACAAATCTCCATCCCAACATTTGGCCACTTTAACAATACAAGTCGTCATATGTATGAAGCTGCGATTTTGCAAGCTTGGCCTTGATGGCTGTGAAAATTTTTTGATGTGGCAACACTTAATATTTCCTGATGGGGACTCCATTTAAAGTACATACTTGTGGCACTACAAGTGGCAGCATGCTCATGACTAAACCACAGGCAGGATAGGTGTTTTAAAATCGACATATCACCGGAGATTGGATTTTGGAATGTCAAAATTGCAGGTTGATCTGGAATGATTTGCAGAGATTTACACACACACACACACACACACACACAAACACACACACACACTCTATATTAACATATTGTGCCCACACACACACACACTCTGTACTAACATACTGTGCCCACACACACACCCTATATTAACATACTGTGCCCACATAAACACTCTATACTAACATACTGTGCCCACACACACACACCCTATATTAACATATTGTGCCCACACACACACCCTATACTAACATATTGTGCCCACACACACACACACACACTCTATACTAACATACTGTGCCCACACACACACACCCTATATTAACATACTGTGCCCACATACACACCCTATACTAACATACTGTGAACACACAAATACTCTATATTAACATACTGTGCCCACACACACCCTATATTAACGTAACACGCACACAATATTAACATCCCCCCCAGCACACTTATCTTGTTCCATCTGCGCCGCGCGCTGTCTGCTGCACTTCACACATGGGACAGCACCTGTCATGTGGTGCACATCCCATGTGACACCTCTGATAGGCCACACATAGGCCAGGGAGGGGGGCAGATCAGAAGGATTCGCGGCCAATACAGAAGGTGGCTGGTCCTGGAGGAGGGGCCAGCCACCAAGCAATGGAGACTTGCTCCACCGGCCAAAAATACACATTTTTATGACTGGCCCGGGTGACACATACAGGTGCGCACGCAGGATTAAAAAACAAAAAACAAAAAAAACGAGAGAGCTGCTGCGCATGCTCCGTTTCGGCAGCACTGTGCTATACAGCAGCCGCGGCGATGTCAAAGAAGCGTCCGCGGCGGTGCTGTATACAATACAGAGACCCAAAACACCCCCCCCTGCATGCGCCCCTGACATACCCCCCTGTCCCCGCGCCAGCCCGCCCCTGCCCAGGAGTGATGTGTAGTTCGTGGAACCACCTCTGGAGTGTGAAAAAAGTGTAGTGGCAGGACTGGAGTAGTTAAATGTCCACTACAGTCAAGGAGAAGGCCTCCTTGGCTAGAACTGTAACTTCAACTTTAAGTCTAAACCCTTGACTCTGGGTTTAAACTCTGTGTTCGGTGTTGAAGTCCCCTCTACCCCGATCTCATCCGACAGACATTTGGGCCAGCGGCTCAGTTTCAAGTGCGAGACAGCATGACTTCCAAGAAAGAGACTCCAGAATTCGACTATCATGAGAGTTGTATAGTATATTTAAAGATCAATGAGAGACTTGTGATTGGGAGGCTCCGGACTCACTGAGGAGCCTGGAGGCACCAGTGACACAGCTATCAGCAGTGAGACCCCGAAGGTGCCGACAAGCCAGGTGCTGTCAGTCTAGTTTATTGAGATAAAGTTAGACATTTGAGTGGGAGTGACATTCCTAGAGGTAGGGGCTGGCTGGTAAATACTAGCTTGGAGGTCGAGACTCGGCTCAGCAGCCTATTAGGAACAAGTTAAGGGAAAAATATGCAGGTAGCCCAGTGACACAGCCTGAGGTAGTCCACTATGAGACTTGCCTGGGGGGCAAATGCCCCCTCCCCCCCCAGCCCAACCAGCCCCTGCCTAGAGGAGTGTGTAAACACTGTGTGCATGTAAGTGTCAATTGAGTCAGGACAGAAGAGCTGAAGGAGAAGATACCCTGTAGTGATGTGAGATCAAGGTTTGTAGAATGAGTAACAATCCCAAACAGAAAGAGTGTCAGTAATGGGTACAACATGTGATCTATTTGCCACTATGATTTATGCAACCAAAAACTGTGTAGGAGGGAAACGGTGCTCCCATGCCTGCATCAGCTGCACACATAACTTTCTTCTTACTAAACCTGCCTGTACTGGGACACCTATCCGTGTAACTACCTCACTGTGTCCTGGAAGGAACAGAACTGAGCTTAGCCTTGGTGGTGAGCATGAGGAGCACCTAAACATCATCATCATCTATTTATTTATATAGCACCACTAATTCCACAGCGCTGTACAGAGAACTCATTCACATTAGTCCCTGCCCCATTGGAGCTTACAGTCTAAATCCCCTAACATACACACACACAGACCGAGAGTGACGAAGGGCAATTTGATAGCAGCCAATTAACCTACCAGTATGTTTTTAGACTGTGGGAGAACTCATTCACATCAGTCCCTGCTCCATTGGAGCTTATAGTCTAAGTTCCCTAACATAAACACACACACACACACACATACAGACAAAGAGAGAGAGAGCCTACTAGTATGTTTTTGGAGTGTGGGAGGAAACCGGAGCACCTGGAGGAAACCCACGCAAACACAGGGAGAACATACAAACTCCACACAGATAAAGCCATGGTTGGGAATCAAACTCATGATCTCTGTGCTGTGAGGCTGAAGTGCTAACCACTAAGCCACCGTGCTGCCAAACAATACCACAGAGGGACAGCGGGGATACAAAGTGTACGACAAGACTGTTCAATTACTAATATTGTATCGGCCAGCTGCCAGGGCGATAGTATCTTAGTAAATGATAGCGATAGGAGGTTTTCTATCAACGCGAAAACCAGCCTTATCTCCATTTATTAGGAAATAGACCCCCATTACCTGTTCCTGTAGTGATTCACATAACCTACGCAGTACACAGTCTGAGAAGGAGCATCAGACATATATAAATGTGTAAGTTCTGCACAGCAGAATCGCTGCATTGTCACAAGATTGCAACAACGCCGGATCCTTTGTCATGCAGATGGACATAAAGATGTTGGAATCTTATCTCGGTAGAATGAGAGAAACAAGGACAGGAATTCTGTGTAGTCAGGATGAAAAATATTTACATGGAAACAAATTAACTTCCCGAGCAGACAAATGATTCAGCACATCCATTTTCCAGTCAGACTAATGTTGAGCAGAGTAACGCTGACCCAAGCTACAAGATATACGCAAGTGCTTGACAAAGAGATGTATATGTTTGTTCTGTAATACCATCAACCATTTTATCATATGCTGAGCAGCCTATACTAGAGTTATTTATTAACCTATGGAACTTGTTATAATGGCTTTGCCAATGCCTTAGTAGAGTAGACAGTGGTCATTTGCACTCATTTGACAATTAAATGGGACATTAGGGTAATTATAGATACAGTTAAGAAACAATGGTGATGACGGAGGCTTTTGTGAAGGACCTAGGCCTGTGTAACTATATAAAGAAAATTATGCATCTGGGTCAGGGTGAAATCATAAAACCTATTTGGTGGATGTGCGCCTATCCTTTTATGACTTTGCAGAAATTAAGATATTGCAGAGCTGGTTATATTTACAAACTGGCTGGATTCCTATCTTCGTTCCAGGAATTTTAGCAAGCAGCTGATTGTACCTTGTTTGCACTTGTACATGATATAAAGCAGTGTACAAGTCTGGATTTAAAGAACCCAGGCTCAGACTTGGTTTTGGGGAAATCCAGTAGCTATGGAACAGGAGGAACGCTCCTGAGGTAGGGCAGCCATTCTGGAGCGGGATCTTACATGGCTCGACCAATCACGGATAAGAGACTGCTCCTGATTGACTGCCTGGCTATTAACTGACCGGGATCATTAGAGCTTAATGCATTTTTTGTGTTGGGTGCTCCTTGGGGGCAGTCCATCTATTTCCTATGTGTAATCATTTCTTGCATTTTTATTTATGGACGAATGGGGCATTATTTATGGAGAACCATGTATTTTTCTTTTACTAATAAGCGGAAATTTGCCACGCTGTTTGGCAAATTACCACTTAATACATGGGACGGCTTGTATACTAGAAAGCTCTCCAAATTGGTTTGAGATCTTGTAGTCTTCCTTCATGCACTTTGACGAGCAGTTTGGCATTTAGCAAATTGCGCGGTTTACAAAACACACATCAATCATAAAACCTGTGGTTTAAGCAGACTACAGTTTAGTAAATTTCCTTTACTGCTGTCTGCTGTCCTTTAGTTATTCTGAGTAAAATCCATGGATTTCCAGCTTTTCAACTTATTGGGGGACACAATATAAAATGAATTGCTAAAACGTAAATAAACTATATCCACTGAATCACCCTGATAATATCACTTTATTTAATTAGTAGAAAGTCCTTCAGATTTGTTTGACATGATCTCCAAGCAGCAGATCCGTGCTCCCTTGCAGCTTGTAAATTATTTCCCACTTAATAGTCAACTTTTTTAAAATGATACCATTTATTTCTATACTATTGATGTATACTCGCAGCTTTGCAGTTATCACACTACTTCCTTTTATCCTTAGGTTTTAGGGACTACATTTGCCATTCTCACCTGGAATTTTACCTGTCAGCAGCAAATGGATAAAAAAGTTTGATTAATGGCGCTGCAAGCAGGACTTTTAGTACACTAGAGTGTATACCATCTGGACCCATTGACTTATCTAATTTTAATTTTGACAATTCAACACCTCTTCTGTAGCAAATATACTTGTGTCTACAGTATAGTAGGGTATCTTTCTACTTTAGTGTAGGTGACCGCATTCAATTTTCAACACTAAATACAGAGAAAATTAATTATTTATGGATCTTCAATTTCTTTGTCAACTTCAACATATCCACCCTATTCAGTTTTTAGCCTTATTCATTTTCATTTTTCTTTCTTTCACTAATGTATCAATAGAACCTTCTGTGACCCTTTGTTGATTGACTGTGCAATACTTATGTTTGTGCTTTTGTACCTTTTATTGGGTGTGTGTTTTTATCCTCCTATTATTGGGTTTGTCTAACTTTTTATATGCAGCACTTAGAACTGTCCCTTAGTGGAGGGAACCATGTTGGCTTTTTTTCCTTTTGCTTTAACTGACATATCTGCACAATTTATGCTCACTGATCCCCGTGAACTGGTTTTGGTTTTGGATTTGGATTAGCTTTGTGTTTTGGTTTTGGCAAAAACCGCCCTTGTGAGTTTTGGTTTTGGTTTTGGATTTTTTAGAAAAAATCCTAAAATATGCTAGAATCACATATTTTTGCTCTTTTTTTTGTTCCTACATTATTATTAACCTCAATAACACTAATTTCAAGTCATTTGCAGTAAATTTTGACCACCTCACAGGTCACAATATTATTTTCATACACTTTCGGACAAATACTGCAGCGACCTGGCTGGATGGTAAGCGACAGAGCAATGACACAAACACACGGCAGTTCCTAGCACATCTAGGACACATTGGCACACAGCAGTGGCAGAAAAGAAAAATGGTGCAAGATGGAATTGTCCTTGGGTCCGTCTTCCCACTCACCCACCGTTATGTTGGATGTTAAAAAGGAATCCAAAAATTGTGAGATCCGAGATCCAACGAAGTAACGATGACGTTTTGCCTCATTTTCGATTCCGAGGGTGCGAGAAAGTACCGAGCCGGCTCGGTACTCTGATCCCCTAAGTTCGGGTGTGTTTGGTTCTCGAGGAATCGAGCCTGAGCATCTCTAATAATAATGTATGTTTCAGCACCCATTTACCAATTCAAACCCAATCATAGATTCACATACATTATTTTCTCATTTACCTAAACTCAGTCGTTTTAAAATCTAAGACCTTTGTTTTAGTGCAGTCCTGCATTCCTGCTGTCTGTATATTAAATCACACTGACCAATGGTCACTACCCCCATATTCTCTCCTACAGACTCACACGATACTGAATTCCCATTTGTGAGAACTAACCTGGTAATCTAAATCTTCCTTGTGTGTTCCTATTCAAAAAAAAACCTCTCCGTCACCAGTTTCTTATGTAAGTACCATTAATTCTATCTGCAGTAACCTGTATTAAAGTTGCTTTTATCTTGTTCTTTATATATAAATATTCCCTCCTTTTATCCTATTCTGTCTGTTCCAAACAGGGTATACAATGATAACCGTGTCATGTTTATCATTGTACCATGACTTAGTAATAGTTCTGGAATCACTTAACCTAAATGTAATCAATTCAAGGAGCTTATTAGTCACACTGTCAGTAATTCTATGTATTTAAAACCATATAACTTTTCCCTAAATTGTCGCTATTACCAATACACTTTTCATCATCTTTAAGAGGGCATAGGAAGGATCTACTAAACGGCTCACTAAGAACTAGGAATGTTCATTGACCCTCGTGTTTTAGTTTTGGTTTAGCAAAACCGCCCTCACGTATTTTGGTTTTGGATCTCTTTTTTTGTTTTTAAAACATTGCTAAAAAAATGCTAAAATCACATAATTTGACTCTTTTTTTGTTCCTACATTATTATTATTAACCTCAATAACATTAATTTCCAGTAATTTCCAGTCAATCTTTGTCAAGTGGCAAGAATACTGCTACCCCTCTTATTTCTGTGTGAGCAATAGCACTGGAGACTGGAGAGTGACAAGAACACTGCTACTCCTGTTTCTATGTGAGCAATGGCACTGAGCAATGGCACTGGAGAATGGAGAGTGACAAGAACACTGCTACCCCTGTTTCTGTGTGAGCAATGGCACTGGAGAATCCATAATATGAGGACGCAATCAGTCTTTTTGGGCATGGTCTTATCCTTTCAAAAGTCGATGTCAAGGCAAAGCCAAACTATCTTCCTGTATCTTAAGAACAGGAAAACTTTAGCCAAGGACACAGAGGATGTTGCCTGCCCAGACTCTTTTCCTAACAGACATAAATCTATCTGTATTGGACCAACATCATAAATCATTAGTACCAACATGTACAACATCTACTTCTCCATCTTTTCTAACTGGTTCAACAATCTTTACCATGCACCTCCTAACTCTCTAACTAGTAGCCACAGACTAGCCACTGAGCCACTGTGCTGCCCCTAATTCTTCCAAAATCAACCATGGTCCAATCTGGTCTTCTTCTAACCTAACCTATCTATATCATCAAGTGCTAGATCAACACCTCTTACAATCGAGTCACCTTTAGGGAAGCTTCCTACATTTTATGAACTCTTGTTGAGGGGGCATCGCTATTTCAGAACCATCAACTTCCTGGTGTCTTGTACACCCTTCCTTCTCAACTGGAGCCCCAACTTCTATCAGTTCTATGTTCAACGAGAGCTGAAATGAATTATACAATGGGACAGTTGCTGAGATATGTCAACAATCCACAGTCCTAATTCATCATCATCACCAGTTATTTATATAGCGCCACTAATTACGCAGCGCTGTACAGAGAACTCATTTACATCAGTCCCTGCTCCATTGGAGCTTATAGTCTAAGTTCCCTAACATAAACACACACACACATACAGACAAAGAGAGAGAGAGACTAGGGTCAATTTTGATAGCAGCCAAATAACCTACTAGTATGTTTTTGGAGTGTGGGAGGAAACCGGAGCACCCGGAGGAAATCCACGCAAACACGGGGAGAACATACAAACTCCACACAGATAAGGCCATGTTTGGGAATCAAACTCATGACCCCAGTGCTGTGAGCCAGAAGTGCTACCCACTAAGCCACTGTGCTGCCCCTAATTCTTCCAAAATCAACCGTGGTCCAATCTGGTCTTCTTCTAAGACGGTCTTTGGGTGAGTGGTTACTATTTAAAGGGTGACTGAGACATACAGAAGTTTACAATTTCCAACTTTAACCTAATAATCTCATGTGTAAATGTGAGAAATGCATACAAATTGGACAATCCTTATATCTACAGACAGGGGTATAATACACCATCGCCGTACCTCATAACAGCATTTGGTGGATGTTCTCCTGAGGCTTCCACTCTGAAGAAGGGGGACAGTAACCCAGCATTGCCAGACTCCCTCACCTCTAGGCCCTATACCGGTCGCATCCCTTCCCGGGGCAGTACATTGCACAATATGCAAATACCAAACAGCCATTGCACTGATCCCACTGATTGTTACTATTTGTAACATGGTTACATTGGAATCCCATCATGGTGAATCATGTTTTCATTGAGAGGCCACAATACTGAGTCCCAGAGGGATACATACGTATTGTGCTCCTTGGGACATATATACAAATTATAACTTTTATGTGACTTGATTGTGGGTTTATTTTCATTCCATTTATTATCATTTTACCATTCATTATTCCATATATTCTCAACACCTGGAGAAAGCACAATTCTGGAATTATGATATACTGTTAAAAGCATTTTATATGGGAAATGACAAATACACCAAATCCCTAAAGGAGCTGCTATTTCTACTTGTACATAAAAAGGCAGAATTCTCAGTTACACACAATTGAAAATGCAACACAGCACCAGCACTCCCCATCAGCAACTGTTACCAAATATGCTACTCAAACACACAATAACTAAGCAATCAATTTATAGGTTAAAAACAGGTGCTTAAAAGTTTTTGCTCTCAATTTTAAAAAAACATATATGCACGGCTCCAAAATAGGGACTCTCATTGTTTAGAGTTAGGACCACCCTATAAGCAGAGGTGCCTTGACGGGGCGGGTGTCTTACCATACAATTGCAAATGTATGTAACTGAGAATTCTGCATTTTTATATACAAGTATATCATATGCAATGATACAGAGCAATTCCTTTGCTGATTATAGCAGTGTGCTGGTGGATTTTCTTCTGTTTTTGTTCCTTTCTGGATAATTGAAGCACCTGTTATTAACCTATAAATTGATTGAGCAACTTACACTTCTGTATTAAATGCACCAAATCCGTTTATAGTTCTAAGGGTGATTTACACAACTGAAAACTGTGGACCCTTAGCGCAAATGCTCTTTTGTGACTAATGTTCCTACTTTTAGTGAAAGCACCCACTTATAAGGGAGTAGCAGTTAAGTATGACACAAGGCTGCGGACTGCAGGGGGTCCAACAGTTTCCTATTTCTGCTGGTAGGAGCTGTGTGTAATAAATAAATATGAGCTAAGGTCAGCATTGTGCTTCTTTTAACACCCACATGCAAAAACTATATTTTGTGTTGTGGGGTGAGACATTTTGGGGCGTAAGATTTTGAGGTATCGGCATGTTATATATATTTATAATATACATTTTATGTGCTAAAGTGCATTTGGAGTCACAAATTCTTCTAGTGGAATAAAATATTAAGAAATACAATGTGACATATGAAATGACACTCCAGAAGTCACCTTACTCATGACTTAATTAAGACATGAATGATGCTTGAGCGAGCAGTATTTTATGAGAAAAATGGAAAAGCCGCAGGTTGTTAACCCCTATTTTATAGTATAATATTTCCTTGCATATTTCAATTATAGCTCTGTGGGGGTCATTTATCAGCTGACTGTACAGGAGACCCACAATTGCTACTGTGCACTTATTTTACGGGGTAGATGGTGGGTTTGCATGACAAAATATAATTTACTAAAGTATAAGAACATTTTACAGGCTCCCGTTTATAAGTGAAACAAATCATGGTCTTCACACTTGAAATACTAACATTTGACTTCCGAAAGGGTCATTTATGAATTGCAAAATCTGTGGACTCGCAAGGCTTTTTTTATGTATGCAGCTGCGGCTACTTGTTTTCCCAGCGCATTTCAAAGTGCACACTCACTTCACTGTCTCTCAACTTCTACCAGCCCAAAATCCATCTTTTAATATTTTTGCAGGGTTATTGGATGCTCTGAAAAATGTCAAGGTAGAAATATAAAAAAAAAAAAAAACACATTAAAGTTTAACCTACTTCTACTTCAGGACCACCCCTGTTTCTTCATTTCTTTTACTCATAATTTTAGCCCTTAAAACAGTGACAAGAGATGCTGTTTTATAATGATTTCTTACTATGCTCACAATGGAACAGTGCTTCCGATGAGCGGTTGTCCCAGGCGTGGACTGTTAAAGTAAGATATACTTTATGTCACATGCTGATCACAGTTCTCTCCCCGACTTGAACATACTCCCTCATAAAGCTGCACGTGTGAAGGGAGGGCAGCAGGGCTTTCCATTGGACAATACCTACTAAAGCAATGCTTAGGTGATATCATTCCTGAAGAGCAAAGTATGTTTTATTATAACATAAACATATTTTATTATATGTTATATATATATTGTATTATATTTATTATTTTATTATAAGTATATGAATGTGACCCAATCTATAAGTCCTCAATGGTGGTGGAGAATTCAAGAAGTTTTGCAGGGAAGAAAATGATGTGTGTCCTCCAGCAAAACAGGAATCAAGTCATTAAATGGGCGGTCTCCACCCGTTTTTATCATTTAAATGATTCCATCCTGCAAAATAAAAACGCCTTGTGCACTTCGGTAGAGAATAAGGTGCATTTTTGCACCTAATCCCCACTTAGAGAAAAACAACCTCAATCCAACCAAGTCTTCCCATCGGCTGATGCAATCTTCAACACCTCTGCAGATGCTACCAACTTGGTTTGCGAGTCCAGCTTCCCTGTAAAGACTAGGGGGAATTTTTTTTGTCTGCTAGACCATTGAGATTCACATACTGAGTAGTTTAGCTGTGAACATACATCTTCTTTCTTTCATTTGCATATCTCCACCCAGAATTCCTGCCTGCAAGTTTGCTCCCATATTCTCTTTTTCTATACTATCGGTTAGCTTGGAAATGTCTTCTTTGAGTTCTAGGGGGTAAATTTATCAAGCGGCGGGTTTCAAAAAGTGCAGTTGTTGCCTATAGCAACCAATCAGATTCTAGCTGTCAGTTATTTAGTACATTCTACAAAAGGACAGTTAGAATCTGAGTTGTTGCTATGGGCAACATCACCACTTTTCAAACCCACAGCTTGATAAATTTACCCTTAGAATTCTAACTTTCCTTTAAATGACTGTGTATTTACTTTTTTTTTTTTTTTTTTTTTAACCAACCCATTATGCCCACCACTAGTAAAACAAACAGGATATTTTAACTTTAATCTCCTTAACGCATAACCCAAATAAGTTCAGTCATGTTTGCATTAATGCTGCATTAATCATGTTGTTGCGTATTAATGAGTTTTCAGGCAATGCTAATTACTGTCATAGATTCTGCAGCAGCCCATTAAATATACAAATTACAGAATTAAAGAGCCAGAGCTATTCATGATTAATCTCTAAATGGAGAAAAACGAATGATCTCTGTACAAAGTTTCCTTCTACTTTTGGCTGACTGAGTGCACCGAACAATCAATTAAAGTAATTGAGGAGTCCGAAAATTTTACGTCTTAAAGATTTTATGCAGTTATTCTGCGCAGACAATGACCAAATTTACTTCTTATTTATTTGTTTAATGTCAGGCTCATTTATCCCTTTTTATTTGTAATAAATATGCTAGTTTAAGGCGCACAATAGATGGCCCAGCTAATGATTATTAGGGCTGCGACAAAAAGCAACAGTGAAAATAACATAATCAATAGGGTATTGTCTCTTTAGCAGGATCGCAGATCATGTCGTTCACGAAGGATTTAACGCAGCATTAAAATACAGTCAGGATTACAGCTTTCTCTTTCATCACACAGATGCTAGACACTTGTAAGAATAGCCAGTAGCTAAACAAATGATATAGAGTATATCAAGTTGTTATGGTGAATGCATTATATGCAACCAGTTAACAAATGTTTATTCTATATGTGTAAGTAAGTGAAAGTCAGTAAAAGCAGTCTTGGTGAGCGATATAAAGACTGGCGCCGAGTAAGCTAAATATTTTTTGCACCAGATTTCATGTCTTAATTAGAGATGCTCAGGCTCGGTTCCGGGAGAACCGAATATCCCCGAACTTTGCAGATCTGAGTACCGAGCCGTACTATCACGCTTTTTTTCGGCTTTGAATACGAGGTAAAACGTCATTGTTACGTCGTCGGATCTCGCGATTTTTGGATTCCTTTTTAAGATCCAACATAACGGTGGGTGGGAGAGTGGGCGGTCCCAAGGACAATTCCATCTTGCACCATTTTTCTTTTCTGCCACTGCTGTGTGCCAGTGTGTCCTAGATGTGCTAGGAACTGCCGTGTGTTTGTGTCATTGCTCTGTCGCTTACCATCCAGCCAGGTCGCTGCAGTATTTGTCCGAAAGTGTATGAAAATAATATTGTGACCTGTGAGGTGGTCAAAATTTACTGCAAATGACTTGAAATTAGTGTTATTGAGGTTAATAATAATGTAGGAACAAAAAAAAGAGCAAAATTAAGTGATTTTAGCATATTTTAGGATTTTTTCTAAAAAATCCAAAACCAAAACCAAAACACGAACCGAATCCAGATCCAAAACCAAAACCAGTTCATGGGGGTTCAGTGAGCATCTCTAGTCTTAATAAGAAAAGAGTTCCAGGAAACTAGTTTTGTGCAAAAATTCTAAAGATTTTGATGGGGATTTGTGTAAAACTTGTCATAGGTTTCTAAAGTTATTTTCGGAGCTGGAAAACCTTTGACTATGATGTAAGTGATATCTTGCTACAACATGCACCTATTTTGCCACAGATTGACCTCTATATATTTGAAACAAATGTAATGGCGGTATCTGTGGGAAGTGAAAATGTGCGCTTTTTCTGATAGGATGCGCTGGCTGAAACTGTGGATGGTAAAGTTCCTTGCTGAGTGCAGGCTATGTACACGCATGCACTCTGTTGCAGGACGAAATATTATGCATTTAGGGTTTCTGAATCTGATTTGAAGGAGGTGGAGTTTGGGAGTCTGATACATTCAGTGGAATGCCACCAACCAGGCACACACACACATGCAGACATGGTCAAGAGGTTGGGAAGAAATGTGATGTGATGTAAATAATTTTGACCTTGGAATGATTGTTGGTGCCAGACGGGGAGGACGGTGTATCACAGAAACTACTGACCTCCTGCGATATTTACACACAACAGTCTAGTTTATAGAGAATAGTGCACAAAACAAAAAACATCCAGCGGGCGGCAGTTCTATGGGTGTAAATGTCTTGTTAATAAGAGAGTGCCAGAGTGTGGCCAGATGGCTTCCAGCTGACAGAAAGGTGACAGTAGCTAAAATAGCCACAACAACAACCACAACAGTAGTATGCAGAAGAGCACAAGATGTGGATTGGCTACAACAGCAAAAGACCACACCGGGTTCCCCTGCTGTCAGCTACGAACAGGAAACTTATTTTACAGTGGGCATAGGCTCACCATAGCTGGACAGTTGCAGATTAGAAAAACATCGCCTGGTCTAACAAATCTCGATTTCTACTTTGACATTAGGATGATCAGTTCAGAATTTGGCGCAAACAACATGGATCCATCCTTGTGTCAGCAGTGCAGGCTGGTAGTGGTGGTGTAATGATGTAGAGAATGTTTGCTTGGCACACATTAGGTTCCTTAATACCGATTGAGCATTGTGTAAAAGTCACGGCCCACCTGAGTATTGTTGCTGACCATGTGCACCCTTTTATGGCCACAGTCTACCCATCTTCTAATGGCAACTTCCAGCAGGGTAACAAGCCATATCACAAAGCACACGTCATCTTAGGCTGGTTCCACAAACATGAAAATAAGTTCAATGTACTCCAATGGCCTCCACAGTTACCAGATCTCGATCGAATAGAGCACCTCTGGCATGTGGTGGGATGTGATGGAATGTGGTGGGATGTTGTGTAATGAGAGATTTCCAGCATGAATGTGCATCAACTGCCTGATGCTATCATGTCAATATGGACCAGTAAGTGCTGGAATGTTTCAAGCACTTTGTTGAATCCATGCCACAAAAAATAATTCAGTCTGCTGTGGGGGCAAAGGGGGAGGGTGTCCTACCCAGTACTAGAAAGGTGTGCCCAATATAGTGGGCACTTATATATACATATATGTTGAAATTTACCAATCAGGAGTTATTTTGTGGTAGCAACTTTAGTTTTTATTATAGAATTTTCACAGTAAGTTGTGTTATTTGGGTGATCAGCTGTGTTGTCTTTGCACCAAACATATCTTTTAGAATTAAGGCCAAATAGTTTACGCTTGGTCTCATCAGACCAAAAGACATCTTCCCACATAGTTTGGCATGATGAATGTATTTTCCTGAAAAATTGAAATGGGCTTGGATGTCTTTTTTGTGAGAAATACCTGCTGTCTGGCCACCGTACCCTCATAGCTCAGACACATGCGGGATACGGGAGATTGTTGTCACATGCAGAGAGTTAACAGTTCCTGACAGCTCCTTTTATGTTGCCTCTCTGATGAGTTTTCTCCTTGTCATCTACTTTAGAGGGATCATCATCATCAGCTATTTATATAGCGCTTGTAATTCCGCAGTGCTGTACAGAGAACTCACTCACATCAGTATAATTTCCATAACATACACACACACACACACAGACAGAGAGAGACTATGGTCAATTTGATAGCAGCCAATTAACCTATTAGTGTATTTTTGAAGTATGGGAGGAAACCGGAGAACCAGGAGGAATCCCCCGCAAACACGAGGAGAACATACAAACTCCACACAGATAAGGTCATGGTCGGGAATTGAACTCATGACCCCAGTGCTGTGAGTGGTAGTAATCTAACTCACGATGCTGGCAACCCCGACCAGGCTCACAGCAACATCTTCAGTAGGAATCCTCAGGAGCCCAAACTATTCTTCTTGATGACTCTTTACTATACTGACTTGGAGGAAATACGATTAATGAACAGGGCGGCAGCACACAATGACGTTGATGTTTAAAACACAGTCAGAGCAGCCGGGCAGCACACTGTCCCTGCCTGTCACGGCTGGACGGACCTGCACATAGTGTGCAGCCGTCGGCAGCCTAAGATGTTAGAAAGGGGCGGGGCCTAAATCGCCCCCCCCCCCTATCTCGCCCCGGGTACAGCATTTTTCTAGATCCGCCCCTGCGCCGACAGTAATCTTTCTACACTTATGGGGGCAGTTATAGAATACCTTAAGGCTACATTATGTAATCGCATTTTCTCCAAGTCAGTAAACAGTCATCAAGAAGAATATCCTGAGGATTCGTACTGAAGATGTCGCTGTGAGTTTCGTCGGGGTTGCCAGCATTGGGTTTTATTAGCCCACCCGCTGTGAGGCAGAAGTGCTAAACACTAAGCTACCGCGTCTTAGCGATGTCCCCGTTATGTCACATTTTCTCCACTGTATTCCATGGTACATGTAATATCTTTAGCATTATTTTTATACTGCTCATTGTAGGCTTTTTTCTAAACTTCTCTATTTGTCTTTTACTTGAATTTTGTTGTATGCAAAGTCTGACATGATTTATCTTCATTTCTGGCTTTACACCACAAACACCAGCTATATCAATACGGGTGTGTAGACTTGTTATATCCAAAGGGACCTGAAATCTGTACCTATTCTGGAAGTAAAATCTTTTATCAGTTTCAGGGGCAATTTTAGCTCTGAATTTTGGATCAGAGAACACTTTAAGCTTACAGTAAAAAGATAATAAAGTCCATTTGAGATTGGGCAAAAGGGCAAATGTGCAGGACGCATCCCCGCCATCTTGAATAACAAAACCGCGTATTTTTGGCGCAAAACTAGACATTCAATGTTATTTTCTTTGACCCACTGCTCCTTTAAAAGAGCAGCTTACGTTTAACTTCAATTATCAATATCCTGTCCTGTTGGCTGAGAGGAAAGAGGTAGCCTGTACTAGAGAGGACGTCACACACAGATTCAGAAAGATGACACGGAACAGCCGGGTAAGTGATTGCAACCACAGCATTGTATAGTATTTAATAATATAACATTTTTAATCGGTTTATCTGGTGAATATTAGACAATTTTTCACAGCAAGTGTAGTTAGGGTTGGAATTCAGTTGGACGCCTGTACAATATAACTTGGGAATGAATGCATTTAAATGGCAAATTTTGATTATTTTGATTATTCTAATTATTGATTATTCTAATTATTATTATTATTATTATTATTACTTAGCAAAACGTTTGTTTCTGGAATCATCAGTAACGGCTGTGTTCACCACTGATTATATCTGTTCCACGTGCGCTGTAGCTGTTCTATTGTCAAACACAAAGGCACAGGGGTGGTACCATGTACCACGTACCATGCCAGGCTGACATAACCTGAAATTCTTTTACTGTTTTCTAACAAACCACTCTCACCAAGTGTCCAGTGTTTAAAAGGGGAGGTGCTGTCAATAGCAACCAATCAGATTCTAGCTATCATTCATCTAGTACATTTTAGCTGTAATCTGGTTGGTTGCTATGGGCAACACCTTCACTATAAATCTACCCATCAACATTGTTTTCTTCTTTTTGGCAGTACAGAGTATTCTGTGCTGATCAGCAGTAAGATTTCCAGAATAAATATATTTTAATTACATGGTGTAAGAAAATAAAATGTGAAAAATGCCAAAGAGGGTAAATACTTTTGATAGCCTCTGTACAGTCTAATGTTGTGGTCATTCATAGAGGAGGTAAAAGTTTCACTAACCCCCATCAACTTGTTCCCATTGCAGCCCACGCAAACTCTGAGGGCCAATGATAAATAGTAAAACCTACACGGGACAGCAGATGTCTAATTGCACCTGCTTCTATGGGTTTGTGCTTTCATAATTGCATGTCCCATTGTGTACTCATCTGCGGAACGTGACAGACTATTAAGGAAATAGAGCGGGTACATTTCTATGGACAATAGGCCCTCCCCTACTTCGCTATGTGTCTCTTAAAATGCTGATCATTTCTCTGCATTTCTTCTACAGTTGAAGGAAGGGAGGGGCTGGCAAATTTTAGCCTGGGGAGTGTGACCTGGCTCAACAGCCTATTATTTGCATTTAAAAGAAAACAAATACAGGTGGCCCTGTGACCCAACCAAAGGTAGCCCACTATAGGACCAGACAGGTTCCCAGACCAGAACAGATGCCCCTTGCCCCCCCCCACCCAGCCCAGCCAGCCCCTTATTTTATGTGACCAATATATAAACTGTATATAATGGAATGCATTGATGTACTTGTGCTCACTTTTCCTGGTTCTGTGCTACCTAAGTCTTGATGCACTGATGGGAAATTGATGGTAGTGGGTTCTTCAGACTAACATGTAGCTCCAAAAAGACCTGTAGACTCAGACATGACTTCATGTATGTGCTATCTCTGCCACTTCTATAAAACACTGTCTCATTGGAAGGAATTCAATTAGCCGCGAAGTGTCTCACTGACGTTCTGGAGACACTTCATGGCGGAGATTTCATAGAGGTGTGAGGAAAATCAGCGGAGATTTTTACCGTAATTGCGGTAATGTGCACGGCGTGATGTTTGCGTGCCACAATTCTAGCGATTGAATTCCCCTTGAATTCTGCTTATTAAGCAGAGAATATATCGGGAGCCGTCTGCTGCCCACCAATGGCCTAGATCGTGTGGTGTTTGCAATAGTACTAACGACCAAGGAGTCAATTTCTCTGCCAGACAAAGATAATATATCTATTTACCATATTTTGCAGCTTTTGGTTAAAGATTATAATGTATTAGTGATCACCAGGTCCTACGGTGAGCCGAGGTCAGGTCTTGGGCGGTAGAATTACAGATGTGGCAGATATGAGGATTTCAACCCTCTTTTCCCAGTACTTTATATACCGTGTAGTGACTATATGAGGTGGTGTATGGTGAGACATAACACCATAATCTTCCTCATACACAGGGCAAACGCAGGATTTGTAGAGGGGGGTTTCCACACCATGCCTGCAGTGGGCGTGACCAGCATGCATGGGGGCGTAGCTATAATATTAGACAGTGCTTGGCTGCTCTCCAACTCTTCCTATCCCCATAATATACATGGGCAATGCTGCGTGCACTACTGTTAGGTGCATGCAGCCCTCTCTTTTGGAGCAGAGCCGTGTGGGGGCAGCCACCTCAATTATACAGTGCCCCAGGCTTAGAGGGGGGGGGGGTTTCCAGGCACTAAGAACCCCCCCTATCGATTTGCCTATGATACACATACTGGTAGGAGAGAGGAAAGAAGGAGGTGAAGGCTGGGGATGTTTGGGTTGCACAGTAAGAGTGCCTTAGGCAGCATCGTGTGCAGGAACACCACAGAGAATGAACAATTTATGTAAGAATAGACATTGAATTCCTTTACGGTTTGTAAAAAAAATTCCATATAGCTTAAATCCCTGTGAAATCATTCCTGGTGATTACCTATTTTAATATAAATATGCATTGCAATCAGGCTAACTTATATGATTAGCTCTTTGATTAATTGCTACATACATTACCCAAGTTCCCGAGGTTCTGAATTCTTAACTTATGGCTTTCAGTTCCACATTCCAAGTATCAATCTGCTTGATTGTATTTGTAATTGAAGAATTACAAGTTTTGTTGAAATAGTTAGTGAACGCTAGAGCAAAGGCCTTAGTTTAATCAATAAAGATGGCTGTATAGCATTGATTATAATCTTCAGCTATAAAAATCTAATACTTACCCTCAGGAATGATCAGTGGTATGAAACGAAGAGGTCAAGACAGGTCAATAATTATTTTAAATAAACTTATGTCTCCATTTTTCAAACCTACAACATCCACCACACTTCTAAATGGTTGTATTTTACTAGTCGAAATGGACATATTAATGTGTCATCAAATGGTTTAATAGTAATTGGGTCAGCAATTTGAAGAAGTCTAGTCTCCAGGTTGTCGGCATTACCATTTATATCCCAAATAAATCAATACAAGGTTCATGCTACTCTAGATCAATCAGCAAAGACCCGTTCAACGTTAGCCAGACTCTATTCATTTTACCCATTAATATTATATCTCATGCTAATTATGGAGGGTAAGCCGCATGGTTCCTATAAACAACCGACGGAATGACTCTTATAAGACTTAATTAAAGCACTAATGTTATGAAAAGTGAAAAAAAAATTATATAAGCAACACCCTTTTCTACAGATGAACCATTTATCAAACATTTAACTCACTATAATAGGGATTAGATTTGACATAGGATTGTGCTGCCCACAGAATCTAGGGCTTGATTCATTAAGGATCTTAACTTGAGAAACTTCTTATTTCAGTCTCCTGGACAAAACTCATGTTCAATGCAAGGGTGCAAATTAGTTTTCTGTTTTGCACATAAGTTAAATACTGATTGTTTTTTCATGTAGCACACAAATACTTGATAGCTTATGTGTACACTGAAATTTAAAGTTGATATTTGTGCGCTACATGAAAAAACAGTCAGTATTTAACTTATGTGCAAAACAGAATACTAATTGCACCCCTTGCATTGTAACATGGTTTGTCCAGAGACTGAAATAAGAAGTTTCTTAAGTTAAGATCCTTAATGAATCAGGCCCCTATACTTCAATTCTACAATATTTTTTATTAGTTTTCAATGTCTATCAATGAGATAGTATGAGAAATCACTATGTATCATTATGTATATAATAATATTTGTTTGAAAACATTTTTAGAACACAAGCTTTGCAGTATCTTAGTGCGAAGATTTGGAATAAACAAAAACAGCGTCAACTAACTAACATGACGATTACATTTTCAATGAAAATATTTCCCACATTGTAATTTAAAAGCATGAAATTTGGGACTGTGCACTGTGATCAAACTAAAACTCATTCAGTTTGTTGGTATACAACAGACGTTATGTAATAGCTTATTTTTTCAATGGCTTTTATACAAGTAAAAGTCGTTTCCAGTGATCAATATATAAGTGGACAAAGCAAACCCTATTCTGCTGGCCTAAAAATCAAACCACATTTTCGGGACATGTTTCAACACACACCTCCATTCTGCTGGGAAATATACAATGCAGACTCCGGGCCTGATTCATTAAAGGCACCGATTTTGAGCGCACCGTACACAAAATCACTCTGCACATGCCCAGAATTAGACTATACACAACTACATGCAGCAACGTTCAATTCATCTTGGTATGCAAAGCACATTTGCCACAGCTTACAATTTCCGGGAGTGAATAGGGTGGGAAAGGAGCGTTCGCCCGTATGCAATGTACAGTATTGGCGTGCCAAACTCGAGCACACGCAGTCACATCAGATTCAAGCTTTGGGCATCTCAAAAGAACTTTTTTTTTTTTTTGCCATATTTCTTGCTCCAGCTACAGGGCTAGTCTAAGTCCTGAGTACCAGTGAAGGCGGCTGTGTATGCACGCTATAACATGTGTTTGAAATCAGGAGCAACTGTAAAAAATGTATTTTATGTTCAGTAGACATTAAGACCATCCTAATAAATGTATTTCATGGGGGTGGTTTTGTTTTTTTATTTACTGCCTATAATATTAACAGGTAAGGGAGGGCTGGCAAATTCTAGCTCGGGGGGGGGGGGGGGGCAAGACTCGATTTAGCAGCCTATTAGGAACATTTCAAAGGCAAAAACATGTGTATGCATGCTATAACATGTGTTTGCAATCAGAAGCAACTGTAAAAATGTATTTTATGTTCAGTAGACACTTAGACTATCCTAATAAATGTGTTTACAAAAAAATGCAGGTGGCCAAATGACCCAGCCCAAGGTAGCCCACTATGAACTGGCCTGCCCCCCAGCCCAGTCCAGCCCAGCCCACCCCTGTTAATAGGTGACATTAATACAATATTTTTTTTCTGTTCGCTCTTCTGCGAATTTATATTCCACACAGGTATTGAACGTGTCTTGTGCAGTAGAGCTGAGCAGACCTACACCTGACGTATCCAAACTCTGTGCGTTCAAAACAAATGCATCTGTGCTCAGTATGCGTTCCTCGATGAATCAGGCTCTCTATGTTTTTGTGGCATAACAATCAAGCACCCCCCACCCCCTCTGCTAGTGTACAATGCAGACATCCACTTTGATGGTCACATAAATTAGTACACAAAGTAGACTCCAATAATAGTGGCTAATATACAATACAGAGACCAATACTGGTGGATACTATACAATGCGAAACCCACTCAGCTGGCTATGTCCAACGTAGATGTCCATTTTCATAGCTTCTGCACAACATAAATCTCAATTCAGATGGCTAGTACATTGTCCAGACCCTCAATTTAGTGATTAGAATGTAATGCAAGCTTCCTTTCTGATGACAAGTATATAATGTAAACCATTATTGGATTATTATGTAGTTATTCTGATGACTAGTATAAAATGCAGACCCAGAGATAGGCAACCTATGGTCCAAGCATTTTCTGACAACTGGAGACAGGCAGTGCATCCTGGGACTTGGGATAATTTCACAACAGTTGAAGAGCTACTGATTGGCTATCGCTCTGCAGACCCCAATACAGAAAATCACTGCTGCCAGTTTACAAGCCCCCAGTCAACGTGCCAAGTACTGACATTGATAACAAATGTACAGCTCCCGGGTTGAAACAGTGCATTGCCGGGCACTATTGCCAAACTGACATAGGGGCCCAGTGATGTTCTCATCTCTGGGGCCCTGCCTCAGCTCCCCGTAGAACAGATTAGGAGCCTCTTCTGAGCAGGCAGTGTTCTGCGCATGTTTCGGACTGGCGCATTTTAAAAAAGAATAGACATAGAGGGCCTGATTCATCGAGGAATGCATACTGAGCACAGATGCATTTGTTTTGAACGCACAGAGTTTGGATACATCAGGTGTAGGTCTGCTCAGTTCTACTGCACAAGACACATTCAATACCTGTGTGGAATATAAATTTTGCAGAAGAGCGAAGAGAAAAAAAATATTGTATTAATGTCACCTATTAACAGGGGTGGGCTGGGCTGGGCTGGGGGGCAGGCCAGTTCATAGTGGGCTAACTTGGGCTGGGTCATTTGGCCATTATCAATAATAATGGTGGGTGGACCGCAATATAAAAACAAAAACAAAAAATGCAAAATCACATGTCATAAAACAGTAACATTAATGAAAATAACATATGTCACAAAAAGCGGTGATAACTAATAACTGTTATGATGCTATGATCCAGCAGAGGGATCCTGACATCTGTGGGTGAAAATAAGGAAGTCCTTATAAATAGTTTGTCCAGCGAAATAGTAGTAATATTTCCCGGAGATATATAAAGGGATACTTGCGCTTGACGGAAATCCCGGGTATGTTGACTGGTCCTGAAGGTGTCCAGTTAAGTCTGAGTGCAGTACAAATGGTAAAAGATGTCCTAACAGTAGATGATGAAATGCCCGATCAAGGGGGTCCACAGATTTCTGGTAATCTGTTATGACCGTGAATAATTCAGGTACTATGGGCGTCTACCCGCAAAAACTACCCTAGTTGGATCAAGATGCAGGCGGAACACACGTCAAAACAAGACTGAAAAAGGAATTAGGTGGCGCAAGTAGTTAGCCAGCTGCAGGAACTGGTCGCAGCTTGGTGAGGTATTACGAGTGGGACGCAACTCGGGTTGCATGCCACTCGTAATACCCTACCAAGTTGCGGCACACTCCCACTCCTACTCTTTCATGTAAGTCTTAGACGCACATTGCATCCGACTCTAAATGAAGCCCTGTATGTTCTCTCTGTGTTTGCGTGGGTTTCCTCCGGGTGCTCCGGTTTCCTCCCACACTCGAAAAACTTTCTAGTCAGTTAATTGGCTGCTATTAAATTGACCTTAGTCTATCAGTCTGTGTGTTTGAGCTCTGTTCATCTCTCTCTCTCTCTATTTCATTCTCTCTCTCCTTTTTGTCCTCTAATAATGACCTAGAAATTGGCTTCACTAGTTCTAGCAGCTTCTCTTGTGATGCTTACACGTTTCCTACATTATTGTAAATATCAATCTATACCCCTATAGGTTTCAGTGCAATAGTGATAAAGTGAAAATACCATCGCAATGCAATAAATACATTTTATATTAAGACCAACCGTCACCTATATCCCACAACCAGAAATTCAAAGGAAATAAATATGTTTAAATGAACTTTGCATTAACTGCTCATTGATTGTGATTAACTGTGATTCATAGCAGGCAATTAGAATTACAGACATAATAAATCTTGATTACGGACATCATTCATAGCCAAGCATGAAGAATGTTTCAGACACCATACAGTATTTCAGAGAATCACCTGCGTGGCGATGCTGACGGCGTGATTAGAAAAGTTTTAAGTTGCAAAGAAAAATGTGGAAGTTTAAAAAATAAACACGATAAACTCCTCTTACATTACAGCTGCATATTCAGTTTTACATATTGTCTTTTCTGATTTCTGTATACACAACAGACATAATATTTTGTAGAGACTGAAAGATTGATATTCCTAAGACAAAAATACAAATTACTTATTTTTCTCAAGAAAAACAAAGGACCAGTGTACGTGTAGCTTGTATCACTGTATCCATCTTTTTAAATATTACAACATGGCTTACAGAGAATATACTTCAATATACAGAATAAATAGAAGTGCAAATATGTTGTATTGAACTTGTATTGTATAACAGCGGTTATAGCCTGTGATATGTTGTTTCATTTTGTGAAATATCTATCTATCTATCTATGTCATATCTATCTATCTATCTATCTATCTATCTATCTGCCTATCTATGTCATATCTATCTATCTATCTATCTATCTATGTCATATCTATCTATCTTATAATTATCTATCTATCTCATATCTATCTATCTATCTCATATCTATCTATCTATCTATCTCATATCTATCTATCTATCTAGCCATCTATCTCATATCTATCTAGCTCATATCTATCTATCTATCTATCTATCTATCTATGTCATATCTATCTATCTATCTATCTTATAATTATCTATCTATCTATCTCATATCTATCTATCTATCTGTCTATCTATGTCATATCTATCTATTTATCTATCTATCTGTCTATCTATGTCATATCTATCTATCTTATAATTATCTATCTATCTCATATCTATCTATCTCATATCTATCTATCTCATATCTATCTATCTATCTATCTATCTATCTATCTATCTATCTATCTATCTATCTATCTCATATCTATCTATCTATCTAGCCATCTATCTCATATCTATCTAGCTCATATCTATCTATCTATCTATCTATCTATCTATGTCATATCTATCTATCTATCTATCTTATAATTATCTATCTATCTATCTATCTCATATCTATCTATCTATCTATCTATCTATCTATCTATCTATCTAGCTCATATCTATCTATCTAGCTCATATCTATCTATATATCTTATAATTAACTATCTATCTATCTATCTCATATCTATCTATCTTCTATCTATCTATCTATCTATCTAGCCATCTATCTCATATCTATCTATCTATCTATCTATCTATCTAGCCATCTATCTCATATCTATCTATCTATCGATCTATCTATCTAGCCATCTAGCCACCTAGCTCATATCTATCTATCTATCTATCTATCTTATAATTATCTATCTATCTATCTACCTTTTAATATTTATATATCTATATCATATCTACCTATCACATATTTATATATCTGACTAATGTAAATATCACACTAAATTAATAAACTTATATTGTGTCTCTTGTTCCTCCATCTCCCTCTCTTCCTTATAAGTGGATTCCCTTCATTAGGTACATTCCCTTATTAGAGATATGTCTATTAACACAGCAACGACTGCAAAAATATTTTTAGTGTCAAGGATGCTTTAAACTCACACAAGTTTGGTTGGCTAGGTAAATAAAAAATCAAAACTATTTAGCATTTTCACAGCTACAGACTTTTCCCTAATGGGGTTGACTATCTTTGGACAAACTCTCCTCTTTACTCCCTTCTGTGTAAAACATTCATCATTTTCCCCCATCTTTGGGATGTTACCATCACTCTGTACCAATTGTTGTTCAGCTCCCATAGATAAAAGCAAAGACTTCTCCTATCCTAGCCATTCAAGTTACCAGAGCAGGAGGTGTGTAGTGAAGGTAGGACCTGATTGGATGGTCATGGCTCCTGTCCAATCAGATGTTTCATTCAATACTCACCTTCCATTCTATTCCATTTGAATCTGCTCACATTCCTTTTCTATTGTACAAAAAATTCCAACTGCTCGTCCTCTCCATCAGCACTGAGAGGTGTCTGCTATAAGCGATATGGAGGGTAGCAGAATGCCCAACAATGTACACACAAAAATGAAGGGCAGGGGCTGACTGGGATGGGGAGGGGAGCAGGGGGGATTCTGCCACCTGTCTGGACACATAGTGGGCTACCTTAGGCTGGGCCACTGGGCTACCTGCCTAATAGACTGCTGACCCGAGTCTCAACTCCCCAGGCTATAATTTGCCTGATGAAAGATGTACTTAAAAAATAAAGAGTGGTCATTGACCCCACGTGGACAATCTCTTTAATACGATTGCATGAAATATGAGGTTAGAGCATCTAATGACAAGTTAAACTGTGCACTGAATGTGGTAGAGGAACATACACCCATATTGAAATAAACTGGTGTCTTCAAACGTCAGAATCGAAAACCTTAATTCCGGGAAACAGGTGTGGTTATTTGCACATCCGTAATTACAGTTTTGCAATGTGACAATTACAATAAACAAATGGACAAATGCGCTTAATAACAGACTGCGTGATACACTTGCAGCAGCGGTGGGACCAAGGAATCCCTCCTCGTACAAGTAAACAAAAAAAATAAGGAATCCAAACTGCGCTCACAAGATAAGGAAATAAGACTCAAATTAGAAAAGATGATGCTGAATAAACAACAAATGTAAAAAGGAACAGAATATAAACAAAATCAGTAATAAACATAAAGTGATTTGGGTGGTGTATCAATGTAAAAATTAAAGTAAACAATATTGAAAACAGAACACAAAAAGAACTACTGGGCCAACTAAGCTGGTGGCTCACATGAATAATAAAGAGTCTCTAAAGTAGCTGTTGGAGCTGAGATCCAATACCGATGTCGTGTGAACCGGATAAGGGACAGACCAGGGTTTGTCAATATACCCAAAATTCCAAAGGGTATAAACCTCAAAAAAAAGAAGAAAGGGGGAAAGATGGCAGTCAACAGATGTACAATGTGTATAAATCATGAACTAAAATAGTGACACTGAGTGGGGGATTGATTCAATCCGGCACCCGTACATAGGAAGTGAAGCGTTTTGCGTTCCACTGTGGAACGCAGTCTGACCGCGAACTTCTTTCTACACGAGATGCGCTGCGACCACTCCGCCTGTTCTGGATTTCCATCCTGAGGGAGGACACCTGTTCCCAGTTCTTCTCCTGTGTTCAGGATACCCTCTCACGCATCCATTTCCATCTTTAGTGTGAGTCCTATGTTTCGCTATTTGTATTTATTACACGGTCTCCTTTTTGAACGGTTTTTATATGTTTTTATATTTGTATCCTCTGGTCTGTATGGCCAGTTTGTTTATTATCCATTAAATGTGGTTTATTTACTGTACATCCTTTTAACCTCCAGCTATTAACACTACATGTGGGACATTTCATTCATAATCCCCCACCCAATGTCACTATTTTATTTCATGATTTATACACATCGTACATCTGTTGACTGCCATCTTTTCCCCTTTCTTCAATTTTTACATTGATACACCCAGGTCACTTTATGTTTATTACTGATTGTGTTTATATTCTGTTCCTTTTTACATTTGTTGTTTATTCGGCATCATCTTTTCTAATTTGAATGTGACAATTACATCTGCAATTCCCTAACACTTGACCCCCCCACTAGTCTATAACATGCTAAATTGATCAAAGCTGATTGGTTGCTATGTCTTTCAGTATTACATGAAAGTAAAATATTAAATGTTACCTGTGAAATCCACTGGCCAAGAGGATGCTGGGAATTTAACGTAGCCATGTCCTGGAAAGCGCGTTCCTTTGATAAAGTGTGCGTCACTTTGTATGGTCAGTGACGGCTCTATCCTTTCCAGCTGGTACACTGGTAAAGGTCCATTAAGCTTTACAGGTGCAGACCAAGAGATCTTCATGACTGCGCTATTGATTGCCACTACTAGTGGTGCCTCTATTTTCCCCGGCACTGAAAGAAAGCAAGGTTAGTTATTACTAAAACATGTTGCATGCTTACAATCAGGTTTGCTGCTCTCAAAATGTAGCTATAATTCATGGCTTTATATCATCCAGAGATTAGTTGTTTATTTTAATTGCCTTTGGATATGACATAGTGTAGCTCTACACTGCTCTGAGCATTGAACACAATTATATATAAAGAATAGCTCTCTTCCATAACCAAGGGCAACAAGAATAAACAATTCTTTCTGGAAGAGGCAAAGGCCAGTGAAATATAACAATTCATTTAGTGAAACTTGCTGAAGAACATGAACAAACAATAGATTAAAGTTACATGAAGGTGGGCACGCACGTTCTTTAATTTTGTTTTCTTCCTTTCATTTGTGGGTTGTTTCATTTTCATGGCAATATTGTTTTTATTATTCTGTGTAATTATGTGTATAAATAGGAATTGATGTGATTCCTTTTCAGGCTATCAATAAATTGTTGATGCTCTGATTGGCAATCCTTGTTTCATTTTTATGGGCATCAAAGGTGTGATGAATTAGAATTACGCCATTCTTTTCACCATACAGCAGTAGTTCTTAGCTATCAATGAATATCTGGTCTTGAGTACTGTATTAGAGGGATGGGTAGCGTAGTAGCATGGGGGTAAACTACAGTCATGGCCAAAAGTTTTCAGAATGACACAAGTGTTGGTTTTCACAAAGTTTGCTGTTTCAGAGTTTTTAGACCTTTTTGTCAGATGTTGCTATGGTATACTGAAGTAAAATTACAAGCATTTTATAAGTGTCAAAGGCCTTTATTCACAATTACATTAAGTTTTTGCAAAGAGTCAAAATTTGCAGTGTTGACCCTTCTTTTTGAAGACCTCTGCAATTCGCCCTGGTCTGCTGTCAATCAACTTCTAGGCCACATACTGACTGATGGCCGCCCATTCTTGTCTAATCAATGCTTGGAGTTTGTCATAATTTGTGGAGTTTTGTTTGTCCACCCACCTCTTGAGGATTGACCACAAGTTCTCAATGGGATTAAGGTCTGGGGAGTTTCCTGGCCATGGACCCAACATTTTGATGTTTTGATTCCAGAGCCACTTAGTTATCACTTTTGCCTTATGGCAAAGTGCTCCATCTTGCTGGAAAAGGCATTGTTCATCACTGTTCTTGGATGGTTGGGAGAAGTTGCTCTTGGAGGATGTTTTGGTACCATTCTTTATTCATGACTGTGTTCTTAGGCAAAATTGGGAGTGAGCCCACTCCCTTGGCTGAGAAGCAACTCCACACATGAACGGTATCAGGATGCTTTACTGTTGACATGACACATTTCCTTCTCCGGGAAAGCGTTTTTCCAGATGCCCCAAATAATCTGAAAGGGGATTCATCAGAGAAAATGACTTTACCCCAGTCCTCAACAGTGCAATGCCTATACCTTTTGCTGAATATCAGTCTGTCCCTGATGTTTTTCCTGGAGAGAAGTGGCTACTTTGCTGGCCTTCTTGACACCAGGCCATCCTCCAAAAGTCTTCGCCTCACTGTCCGTGCATATGCACGCACACCTACCTGCTGCCATTCCTGAGCAAGTTCTCCACTGGTGGTGCCCCGATCCCGCAGCTGAATCAACTTTAGGTGACGGTCCTGGTTCTTGCCGAATGTTCTTGGGTGCCCTGAAGCCTTCTTCACAACTATTGAACCTCTCTCCTTGAAGTTCTTGATGATCTGATAAACGGTTGATTTAGGTGCAATCTTACTAGCAGCAATATCCTGGCCTGTGAAGCCCTTTTTGTGCAAAACTATGATGACTGCACATGTTTCCTTGCAGATAATCATGGTTAACAGAGGAAGAACAATGATTTCAAGCACCATCCTCCTTTTAAAATGTCCAGTCTGTTATTCTACCTCAATCAGCATGACAGAGTGATCTTCAGCCTTGTCCTTGTCAACACTCTCACCTGTGTTGAGAGAATCACTGGCCTGATGTCAGCTGGTCCTTTTGTGTCAGGGCTGAAATGCAGTGGAAATGTTGTTTTTGGGATAAAGTTCATTGTCATGGCAAAGAGGGAGTATGAAACTAATTGCAATTCATCTGATCACTCTTCATGACTTTCTGGAGTATATGCAAATTGCCATCATAAAAACTGAGCAGCAAACTTTGTGAAAAATAATATTTGTGTCATTGTGTGACTACAACTGGATCTGTTTTGCACATAGGTTAAATACTGACTGTTTTTTCATGTAGCACACAAATATCAAATTTAAATTTTAGTGTACAAATATGCTATCAAGTATTTGTGTGCTGCATGAAAAAACAGTCAGTATTTAACTTATGTGCAAAACAGAATACTAATTTGTACCCCTTGCATTGTAACATGGTTTTGTCCAGGAGACTGAAATAAGAAGTTTCTTAAGTTAAGATCCTTAATGAATCAGGCCCCAGAATAGTACATAGTTCCATTGCGTACCTGTCCTCTACTTCCGCACTGCCCAGCAAAAGAGAGCACCGTTGCTCCTACGTCGCTACCACTAGATGAACCTAGGCCCTCCAGGGTGCCAAGATATGGTGGGCACCAAAACCACTGAAGGAGTGACATAATGTCACTCTGGTCCCACCACTCTATGGACCCGCAGTCTGACATGGAACGGTTGTCACTTATTCTGAAGCTGCTGCTCCTCCATTGTTGGTAATGGGCTGGGAGAGTGACCCTGGGCTATAATGTCGCAGCCTGCCACCACACTCCCAAGAGTTGAACATACCGTTCTGTCTCTGAATCACACAAGGTAAGAAGTGGGTTGAGGTTTGGGCAGCACCCGACTTTCCTTCTCCGGCAGGGCAGTGGGTGGGACGGAGAGCAACAAAATGTGGGTGGGGCATTCAGAGGGCCCGCACCAGCCCTGCACTGACTCTACACTTTGCTAGGAAAATCTCCACTCCACCCAATTGATCCCTCTACCTGTGCAAACCACTGCTGCTCAGCAAACACGATCCTCCGCCACCATAAGCCTATGCTCCCTGTCGAAAATCATTTGTGCAAATCGGGACGCACAGCAGATTTTAAGCTGCTTTTGCACTGTGGGATGATCTTTCTGCATCACATACATGACCTCTACCATGTTGACCACATATAGTGAGGCAAAGGCAAAACATGCTATTATCCATTTACAATCATGGTAGCCGCAACTCTGACGTGTGGCTGCACTTAGTAAATTGCTCTGTCTGTGATCTATGTAATAATAATAATATTACAACAAGAACAGCAGTTATAATAAATATAGCAACAATAATATAGCATATTATTTAGACTATGCAATAACTTGCTATTTATTTCATGAGCAGTTGGTCAGAACCTACATAAACAAATTGCTAAATGGACGAAAGAGGCATACACAGTGAATAAAACATTTCTGTACTTGCACACTGAGGACTGGGAAAATTAATTTATAGTACGGCTGGGGAGATGCATGTATTTTCCTCTCAAGAGTCCAGATGGAGTATTTATTTTTTGATGTTATTTAAGACATTGGAAAACTGAAGTGCATTGAGACTTATTGCAAAATAAATCTCATTTGTTTTGTGACAGAAGAAGTGCTTAAATTGATTAGCAATTCACTTCAGCTTTATGATATCACAGAGCCAAAAAAAAATGGCGACCTGAGAAATGGTAAAGATAAAATATAGCTGTGTGCAATATTAGCTGTCAGGTAGATTGATATGTTTATTCCACCTTTAAATAATATCTGCAATAATACATAATAATATTTTCCCCAAAAATGTGTCTGTGTTGTTTTATTATTGTGAGCCCAGAATATATATTTTGTAAGTACTTCTGTTTGTCCCAGTAGCAGTTTTATGTCTTTGTATCCTTTCCAGAGAGATCCTCGGAGGAGAGGGCCACGGGACAAGTGTGGTGGGCGTGATCATGAGTCATTATGACCCCGCCCCTGCAGAGCATCAATGCAGTTTGCATCATTGCACAGCAGGGAGCAGGGGTCATAATTGCCCCTGCAAACTTCACAAGAAAGAGAAGCAGTACCTGGGAGGGTGGCCCACTCTCCTGGGAGTTCGAAAGAAGACTCCGAAATTCAGGAGTCTCCCGGACATTCCAGGAGTGTATGCAAGCATGAGTAAAGTGCAACTCTCATAGTTCATTGCAAACAGGCATCAAATAGCAGTAGCAGCACTGAGCACTATTTGTCTCTCCCCTGTGACATTGTCACCAAACAGGCAATAGTATTTTTCCATCTTGAATGCTAAAGGCTAACAACTGTAGACAAGGCAACACAAAATGAAAGTTGACGTGGGAGAAGATGGGCCAGGCAGTTTCAAAGCCCACATTGTGTTAGTAGTGGAAAGGGTAGTGGATAAGTGGATTAGCCTTCCATCAGAGGTGGTAGAGGCTTATCCAGTAGAGCAATTTAAACATGCTTGGGATAGACATAAGGATATCTTTGCAAAAAAACTAAGGATCAAGTAGGGTTGGAAGTTACCATAGGTTAAAAAATGGGCAGACTAGATGGGCCAAGCGGTTCTTATCTGCCATCAAATTCTATGTTTGGTGATATTTTTTTTCTGAAATAAATTTCTCTTGTGTTCGCCAGAATTTTTTCAGCTTGTTTATATGTTATTATGTACAAGTATTTACATACAGTATAGGGTAAAAAATATATATATATAATTTTACAATAACGCTTGTATAAAAATGTATAGCAATTATATATCTACTACAGGTACATAACTTGGCACTGCACATATTAGGTGCTATCAGTGAGTTGTCTCTGTGTATATACAACTTTGAGGGACAGAAGCAAAGTGTAGCCGATCAGAGCCTTAAGCCTCATACCCGCTGGAGTTAATTTCTGGCATTTTACAAGTAATTATTAATGATAGTACAATGCATGTAAATGGGGGTGAAATTAAAGCCTCTTGTTTTTAAAGGATTCATACCCTCTCCATTACTATTTTCGCTTGGGTGCATTGCATTTGCCGTTTTCTAAACGCATTTTGCTCTGCTGATATGCCGCTAGTAAATCATTGGAGAAGACAACAATGACCTCCGATGACCTCAGAATGCTAGTAAATACAGTAATAACAAACGCATGTCAAACTTGTTTGTTCTTGACATGCATTTTCACTTGCATTTTTACTAGTGTTAAAAATGCAAAAGCAACCCCAGTGGATTCCTGACCTTAGAAACCTCACGAGTCTCGACAAACTATAAGCCAATCAGAGCATTAGAATGCTCACAGGGATAGATCAACTTGAAGATAACTATAGCCTTAGAATGCCCACAGGGATAGATCAACTTGAAGATAACTATAGCCTTAGAATGCCCACAGGAATAGACCACCTTGAAGACAACTATAGCCTTAGAATGCTCACAGAGATAAATCAACTTGAAGATAACTATAGCCTTAGAATGCTCACAGGAATAGACCAACTTGAAGACAACTATAGCCTTAGAATGCTCACAGGGATAGACCAACCTGAAGACAACTATAGCCTTAGAATGCTCACAGGAATAGACCAACCTGAAGACAACTATAGCCTTAGAATGCTTACAGGGATAGACCAACTTGAAGACAACTATAGCATTAGAATGCTCACAGGGATAGACCAATTTGAAGACAACTATAGCATTAGAATGCTCATCGGGATAGACCAACTTGAAGTCAATTGGAGCATTAGAGCATTCACAGGGATAGATTGCCCTGTAGCATTAGAATGTTCACAACACAAGCATTAAACAGTCAGCTATTATTATTATCCTATATTTATAAAGCGCCAGCACAATAAATAACATTGTACATTGAGGTCATCATAATACAAACAACTTACAATGACATTAAACAAAAAGTAGAGCTAACCCAACACAAATGAGCTATGCATAAAAAATGCCGCCACAGGATCTGTATCTAATACATCTAACTAAGGGCCCTCTGAGCTGATATTTGCTCTCCGTGCTTTGTACCACTTTAGAATATTCTGTTATGCTACGTGCAGCCTTCTGACATCTTTCATATATTTTGTGCACTCTAATAGAAATCAATTAATCATGTTTCAAGGTGATGAACCCTGGCAATATGTCTCTGGCATGGAAAACACCATGTAAAATAGCCCTGAGGCAGCAATTGCTATGGCTAACGAAGGTCCACCCCCTCTCTGTTCTTAGGTTCATCTAATTTTACACATAAAATGTGGAAAAGGGTTGTAAAAACAGTGACATCCCTCATTGCATGCTGGTTTACACTTAACAATATACCATTAATTTCTGGCATAAATGACTGTCATGTAGACGTGCTGTTTATAAGAGTTATATATAATGCAGAAAATGCAGAATGGGGACACAGGTGCAGCTCACCATCACCACTAGAGGGCAGCATGTCTGGTTTGGATATTAACAAAATGGTGTTGGTCCAAAATAAATGATTGACATGCAAATAAATATAAAGAAAAATAAAGCGTCAGCACTTCATGCAAGCCTATAAAGTCACCCTATGAGATTTTTTTTTTTTTTTTTTTTTAACCTGATCTGTTAGAAATTTTCCCATCTAACACAGCAGACTGCATAAAAAGCACATGGGGGGTTATTCACGAACAGGAGTGCTAAGGTCACAAGCGCAGTAACCTGTAGCATCCAATCAGATGTTCTGCTTTTGTAGCTTAACGAGCAACAGAATAAGCAAAGCTGATTGGCTGATATAGCTATCTATTACAGCACTTGTGGATGCTTGAAGTTACAAATTCTCCTCTCATTGTGCGTTACCGTAGCGATTTTCCTATTCTTTTATTTCCTCTTACTTTTTAGAGTGTAAACTCTTTTCAGCAGGGCACTCCATTATATTGCGTGTAATTGTGTAATTGTTATAATGTCCTGTATGTATATACTAGTTGGTCTGGAAATAACTATGTGGTCTACTTATCATAGGGCCAAAAGCCCGATCTCCAGCAAAAATGGGTGTTTTCGCCAAAGATAGGTTTTCGCCCTATACATCAAGGGATTACTGACATTGTAATGGAAGGTAATAAGATTCCTCATGTCTCACTGGTGAACGCAGCCCCACGCATGGCGAAGCTTATTTAACAAGGCTTGCGGGAGCACAAGTACCGCCGCAATCCATGGATGGAGTTAACAGAAGAAAATGAATGAAAAAATGCTATTTTTTTATTTCATTATTTATCCGGCAATAACTTTAAAATATTTCGGTTTTTTAACATATTTTTATCTATTTGTTTTGTATTTCATTTTAATTTATTTTATTTATCTTTAATAGTGGAACTAAACAACTAAACTAAATATCCCCTCAGACTGTCCCGGCAAAGCCATAAATTACCTCTGTATCATTACCTCAGTATGTTACCTCAGTATCGTTATCTCAGTAAGTTACCTCAGTATCGTTACCTCAGTAAGTTACCTTAGTATTGTTACCTCAATAAATTACCTCAGTATCGTTACCTCACTATTGTTACCACAGTATCGTTACCTCAGTAAGTTACCTCAGTATCGTTACCTCACTATTGTTACCATAGTATCATTACCTCAGTAAGTTACCTCAGTATCGTTATCTCAGTAAGTTACCCCAGTATCGTTACCTCAGTGAGTTACCTCAGTATCATTACCTCAGTAAGTTAACTCAGTATCGTTACCTTAGTATTGCAGACTCAACAGAGTATCGCTCAGCTACCTCAGTGAAATTTTAATGATAAATGATGACGATAGAAAATCAGTCCATCTCATATTTTAATTAATAGGCTTCTACAGGAGATGTTGACATTGTAATAATAATAATTATAATAATAATAATAATAATAATAATAATAATAATTTAATCATATTATTCATTTCTTATCATTATGGATTATTTGTTATACTTTTATTATACACGGTATATACACTGCCTGCTTTCTCTCTTTCTGTCTTCCCATCATAGGATAAAATAAACGTGCCATGCCATCAAGCATGTTATTGGATCTGTTTGTATCATTCAAATTAAACGTGACACAAGCCACGACTTCCATCGTGCACCAGTGAGGTAACCTGTCAGTGCTATCATTTCATTGTCTCACTGTACAACAATATAATAACGCATCACATCCTGCATTCTGAAACGTGAGCAAAATGAGTGCGTCCTATCTGGAAAATAAAAAGACTTTGTTCTGTATTAAAAGCCTGTATTGAGTGTCTCTTTGCAGGACAATAATTAAGGGTCCCTACTACCCCAACCTGACACTGTTATAAGACTTTTGCAATTAACTACTTAAATGCATGGTAACATTTGCTTCCGTGACAGGAAAGTATTGATTTTTTTTTAATCGTTTTCCAGTCTTCTCTCAGCACAAATAAATGTACTACATTTACAGTTAATACACTGTGTACATAAAACAGAACCTTGGCACAATTTACTATTTAGTGATAACTATATACACAGAAGTGTCCAATCATTTTTGCAAAACAAAATAATACATATATTTGTTGTGACGTTCAGTCCACTAAATTGGGTGATTTTACGTATCAATCTTCAACAGCAGCAAAGTCAACGTCTGTGTAGAGCTAAAAAATTGAAAAATTTCTACGTCTGAGCCTAGATTCCAAAAGGTGTCACTGTAGCACCTTGACTGACTGATCTTTTACAGAACTTTTATCTGGCAGAAGCTGTAAAGACGTGTTTTGTGTTATTCTTTTATTGGTATTTTTGCCTCTGAGTGTAAGGGTATTTGCAGATCCACGCAGGAAGCATATCACTGCACAACAAGCACTTTGTAAGTACTGTTTACATTATTTTGTAGTCATTTACAATGATAACATTATGCGAAGTGTGTACCAGCAGAATGCATAGCAGTGGTTATTATATTCTTGCAAGGAAATTCTGCTATTAATACAGAAATGCATAGGGATTATATTTAAGGTAACGTTGTTTGCAGAAACAGAAAGGTGAAATGGATTTTATAAACCGGAAACTATTTTGTAAGAAATAAGATAATTCAACTTCTTTAAATTCGCTCTTAAATCCAATCTATTCTAATTAATAATTTTAACGGCGCGTATTCATTACAATATATGTCCTAGGTATAATACATAACTGTATAGAAACTAGAGATGGGCGGGTCCGGTTCTCCGAGAACCGAACCCACCCGAACTTTGGGTATCCGAGTACCGAGCTGAGCAGCTCGGTACTCTCCCGCCCATTCCGAATCCAAATCGAGGCCGAACGTCATTGTGACGTCGTCGGATCTCGGGACTCGGTTCTCGCGATACTTCAACTTTATAAATACACGCCTCCACAGCAATCCATCGCCATTTGACAGAGGGAGAGAGCAGGGTGTAGTCATAGGCTAATTAGAGCAGGGACAGAGAATACCATATTGTTCTTGCAATTGCTCTAACCAAAATCGCTAGTGCAGAGAGGAGGATAGAGGTTTATTATTTTTTCTTCATATTTGGCACTCCCCAGCGCTTTTGGGGTGTCCCCCATAATTGTGCATTAATATTTCTGGCTGTCAAAAGTCATATCTGTCAGCAGTATCTACTAAATAATTTGTAGCACACCTCAGTGTTTTTGGGGTGTCCTCCCTAATTGTGCATTAATATTTCTGGCTGTCAAAAGTCATATCTGTCAGCAGTATCTACTCAATAATTTTTAGCACTCCTCAGTGTTTTTGGGGTGTCCTCCCTAATTGTGCATTAATATTTCTGGCTGTCAAAAGTCATATCTGTCAGCAGTATCTACTCAATAATTTTTAGCACTCCTCAGTGTTTTTGGGGTGTCCTCCCTAATTGTGCATTAATATTTCTGGCTGTCAAAAGTCATATCTGTCAGCAGTATCTACTCAATAATTTTTAGCACTCCTCAGTGTTTTTGGGGTGTCCTCCCTAATTGTGCATTAATATTTCTGGCTGTCAAAAGTCATATCTGTCAGCAGTATCTACTCAATAATTTGTAGCACACCTCAGTGTTTTTGGGGTGTCCTCCCTAATTGTGCATTAATATTTCTGGCTGTCAAAAGTCATATCTGTCAGCAGTATCTACTCAATAATTTTTAGCACTCCTCAGTGTTTTTGGGGTGTCCTCCCTAATTGTGCATTAATATTTCTGGCTGTCAAAAGTCATATCTGTCAGCAGTATCTACTAAATAATTTGTAGCACACCTCTGTGTTTTTGGGGTGTCCTCCCTAATTGTGCATTAATATTTCTGGCTGTCAAAAGTCATATCTGTCAGCAGTATCTACTAAATAATTTGTAGCACACCTCAGTGTTTTTGGGGTGTCCTCCCTAATTGTGCATTAATATTTCTGGCTGTCAAAAGTCATATCTGTCAGCAGTATCTACTCAATAATTTTTAGCACTCCTCAGTGTTTTTGGGGTGTCCTCCCTAATTGTGCATTAATATTTCTGGCTGTCAAAAGTCATATCTGTCAGCAGTATCTACTCAATAATTTTTAGCACTCCTCAGTGTTTTTGGGGTGTCCTCCCTAATTGTGCATTAATATTTCTGGCTGTCAAAAGTCATATCTGTCAGCAGTATCTACTCAATAATTTTTAGCACTCCTCAGTGTTTTTGGGGTGTCCTCCCTAATTGTGCATTAATATTTCTGGCTGTCAAAAGTCATATCTGTCAGCAGTATCTACTCAATAATTTTTAGCACTCCTCAGTGTTTTTGGGGTGTCCTCCCTAATTGTGCATTAATATTTCTGGCTGTCAAAAGTCATATCTGTCAGCAGTATCTACTCAATAATTTGTAGCACACCTCAGTGTTTTTGGGGTGTCCTCCCTAATTGTGCATTAATATTTCTGGCTGTCAAAAGTCATATCTGTCAGCAGTATCTACTCAATAATTTTTAGCACTCCTCAGTGGTTTGCGCTCAGAATGGATTCAAAGCAGTCCACATATGATCTAAATGAGCAACCAGGTTCTGTCACCAGTCCTGATGTTAGTGTTCCCAGTACGTCATCTGGCCAAGGCGATGTCAAACAACAGAGTGTTTTCAAATTAGTGCAAAAAACAAAAACCAAAAAAAAATTTACTGTATTGAAGCGAAAAAGAAGTGTAACTGAGCAAAAGTTAAGTGACGATAAAAAAAAAATTGCAAGCATGCCATTCTACACACGCAGTGGCAAAGAGAGAATGAGGCCTTCACCTTTGGCTATTAGTGGCAGATCCCAAAAAGTTACCCAGGCTACAATTGGTGCACAACTACTGTTACGCGTCAAAGCTGAGCTGCAAGATACCAGTGAGGCATTACAGGAGAATATTTGCTCTGATTCACAAATGACAACAATCCCTGTGGAGAGTCCATCCAACAGTGGGATGTCTAATCGTGAGCATTCTGCTGATGTGTGCCTTAATAGCCCGAGTGTAGCCGGTGATACCCAAATTGAGGATGCCACTTTGGAATTAGAAGAGGATGAGGGGGAGATTTGTGTAGGCGACGAGGGCGCTAATGAGGATGTTGATGAGGATGAGGTTGTTTGTGTAAGTCCTGCACCAGTGGCAGCAGTTCTGGCACGTGACAAGAAAAAGGCCATTGTCATGCCTGGGCATAAAACAAAAAAATCCACTTCTTATGTGTGGAATTATTTCTACCCAAATCCAGACAACAATTGTATAGCCATTTGTAGTGTATGTGAAGCCACAGTCAGTCGAGGGAGGGACCTTAACCATCTTGGAACCTCGTCTATGTTACGCCATTTAACGAGAGTTCATGGCAAAGTGTTGGGAAAAGCTGAAAGTTCTTCCCAAAAGAATACAAGCACTCCCTCATCAGCTAAGACCCTCCGCTCACCGACATACCGACGGCTACAAAATACACCCACCACACCATCCTCATCAATATCCTCAGTAGCGCTCGGAGTTAGCCCGGCATCCCACTTAAGGCTGGATGACTCCGGCACTATTATTGATTCCTCTGAAGAAAGCGTTAGTCCTGCTGCTGCTGTTGCTGCTGCTGGGGGTGAATCGTCATCCCAGAGGCAGGTGAATAAAATGAGCAGTCCTACATTTCAGCAATTAACTGTGAAACAATCATTTGCGAGGGGAAGCAAATATGACAGCAGTCACCCAGTCGCCAAGCGAATCACAGACGCCATGGCTGCAATGTTAGTGTTAGATCTGCGTCCAATCTCCACAATAAACGCAGCTGGTTTTTCACAGTTAATTGAGGTTTTGTGTCCGCGTTACAGAATTCCATCGCGACACCATTTCTCCCGTAAAGCTATTCCACAACTATACCAAAAAGTGTGTAAAAATGTAGAGATTGCGCTGAAAAATGCCATTCTGCCCACTGTTCACTTAACCACAGATATGTGGACAAGTGGAAGTGGCCAAACCAAAGACTATATGACTGTGACAGCCCACTGGGTTGGTCATTCACCTTCACCAGCAGGAACAGCAGCAGCATGTACACCACTACGTAACATTTGTCACAGGCAGGCCACTCTTTGTATCACCGGCTTCACTAACAGGCATACGGCTGACAATTTGTTACGCAAACTGAGAGATGTGATTGATGCATGGCTTATACCACTCGGACTCTCCCCAGGGTATGTCATTTCAGATAACGCCAACAATATAGTGCGAGCATTACAGCTGGGTGATTTCCAACATATTCCCTGTTTTGCTCACACCATCAACTTGGTGGTGCAGAGCTTCCTACGAAATAACCGTGAGGTGCAGGAGATGCTTTCGGTGGCCCGTAAAATTTCAGGCCATTTCAGGCATTCAGCCACAGCATGTAGGAGATTACAGCAGCTCCAAGAGCAGTTTAACTTGCCCTGCCACCAACTTAAGCAAGAGGTGGTAACTCGGTGGAATTCCACCCTGTACATGCTTCAGAGGATGGAGGAACAGCGCAAAGCCATCCAAGCATATTGCACAAGTCATGACATTGGGAAAGGAGGGGGGATGTATTTCACTCTTGCACAGTGGGGAATCCTTTCAGTGCTGTGCAAGGTGCTGAAACCATTTGAAGTTGTGACATGTGAGGTCAGTGCAGACTCTGCTAGTTTGAGCCAAGTCATTCCTTTAATTAGACTATTGGAAAAGCAGCTTGAGAAAATGAAGGAGGAGCTGAAAGCAAGCAATTCAGCAAAGTATGTTGGCCTTGTCGATCAAGTACTTAATTCGCTTCACAATGATCCTCGAGTTATTAAGATCTTGAACTCGGATCAGTACGTTTTGGCCACTGTGCTTGATCCAAGGTTTAAAACCTACATTGAGTCTTTACTTGTAAATGAGCGAGATGTGAACTTTTGCAAGGAGCTATTGCTCAGCAAGTTGGCCGCTGAACTGGGCCTCGGCTTGACGACGTGTCCTCCTTCACTTTCTCAAGCTGTTGCTCGTAAAAAATTAAATTTCCAAAAAAGAAGCAGGGAAGACACAGGGGGCAGACGAGAACAATTTAACATCTGGGCTGGTTTGAAGGATTTTTCAAAAAAAAGTGTCACTTTGCCCATAAGTCCATCCAATATGAGTATAAACATGCAAAGGATGGTGGAGGATTACTTTCAAGAGGTAGTTGATATGGAAATGTCAGACAGTCCCTTTCCTTACTGGGAAGAAAAGCAGGCCATTTGGAAACCCATGTACAAACTTGCTTTGCAATACCTAAGCTGCCCACCCTCCAGTGTGTACTCTGAACGAGTGTTCAGCACAGCAGGGAACTTAGTCAGTGATCGCCGTAGAAGGTTACTTCCCAAAAATGTGGAGAAAATGATGTTTATAAAAATGAACTACATCTTCCACGAGGAAGGCCTTCACCATCCAAGACATCCAAGCACTGACTGTTCTCTAATGGCGGATTCAAGCGGCGATGAATTGATAGTCTGTGATGATGACGTACACACTGATGAGGGTGAGGATGAAGCTGAAGATGATGCCGATAACATCTTTTCAAAACTTTCTATGTAAGTGTAGGGTGCAATCTACCCCCAAAGAGGAAAGGGACTTGTGGCATTTCCATATCACATACCATCTTGAAAGGCTGCTGTTAGGGCAATTTATCCTTAAGGGTAGGGTGTCATAGACAGAGTGACCCTAAACTGGCTTTGTCCATTTTTCATAATATTGTACAGTCTATAATGGCTGAATTTTTTAGTATTTTATACAAGTGGAGGGGGGCCTAGAGAGACAGAAACCAAACTGGCTTTCTCCATGTCAATTAATATTGTACAGTCTATAATGGCTGAATTTTTTGGTATTTTATACAAGTGGAGGGGGGCCTAGAGAGACAGAGTGACCCCAAACTGTCTTTCTCCATGTCAATTAATATTGTACAGTCTATAATGGCTGAATTTTTTAGTATTTTATACAAGTGGAGGGGGGCCTAGAGAGACAGAAACCAAACTGGCTTTCTCCATGTCAATTAATATTGTACAGTCTATAATGGCTGAATTTTTTGGTATTTTATACAAGTGGAGGGGGGCCTAGAGAGACAGAGTGACCCCAAACTGTCTTTCTCCATGTCAATTAATATTGTACAGTCTATAATGGCTGAATTTTTTAGTATTTTATACAAGTGGAGGGGGGCCTAGAGAGACAGAAACCAAACTGGCTTTCTCCATGTCAATTAATATTGTACAGTCTATAATGGCTGAATTTTTTGCTATTTTATACAAGTGGAGGGGGGCCTTGAGAGACAGAAACCAAACTGGCTTTTTCCATTTCTTTACATATTTAACTATAAGTGTAGGGTGTAATATACATTCAAAGACGATGGCTGCATTGCCAATATGCATAGATGGAGAGGAAGACAATCTGTTTTGTGTGTAGAATAGGCCTACCAACGAAGAATTAAACTGTTTTTTTGGATGATTTATTACCTCAACAATTAGATTACTTGTCTCTAAAACAGTTGGAGCACTAAATTGGGTTAATTTAGGCCCAAAAACATGGATTTTCCCAAAAAATAGCAAAACAAAACCAAACAAAACCAAAACCAAAACCAAAACACGCAATGGCGGTTTTGCAAAACCAAAACCAAAACCAAAACACGACGGTAATCCAGATCCAAAACCGAATCCAAAACCAAAACACGGGGGTCAGTGACCATCTCTAATAGAAACGGAGGAGGAATCTGGGGCCTGATTCATTAAGGATCTTAACTTGAGAAACTTCTTATTTCAGTCTCCTGGACAAAACCATGTTACAATGCAAGGGGTGCAAAAAAGTATTCAGTTTTGCACATTAGTTAAATACTGATTGTTTTTTCATGTAGCACACAAATATCAACTTTAAATGTCAGTGTACAAATAAGCTATCAAGTATTTGTGTGCTACATGAAAAAACAGTCAGTATTTAACTTATGTGAAAAACAGAATGCTAATTTGCACACCTTGCATTGTACATGGTTTTGTCCAGGAGACTGAAATAAGAAGTTTCTTCAGTTAAGATCCTTAATGAATCAGGCTCCTGGTCCGTGCACAGAGTGGAGTAAACTCCTAGGGCTAAATTTACTAAGCTGCAGGTTTGAAAAAGTGGGGATGTTGCCTATAGCAACCAATCAGATTCTAGCTATAATTTTGTAGAAGGTACTAAATAAATGAAAGCTAGAATCTGATTGGTTGCTATAGGCAACATCCCCACTTTTTCAAACCCGCAGCTTAGTAAATCTAGCCCCTAGTGTCTGACCTGGTGCATATTCTTTATCAAACCTTCTAAAAAGAAAAAGTGGATGTGTTGTCCATGGCAACCAATCCGATCATTTATTTACTACATTCTACAACATGATAGCTAGAATCTGATTGGTTGCTATGGGGAACACCTCCACTTTTACCTTCCTTTTTACCTATTGGTTATAGCCATAGTGGAAGGGGAGGATGTGCAGGGATTTGGTGGTATGTGGCCACAGGAAATACCTCCTCTGTGACATCACAGTTGCACAATAGGCAGAACTTTGTGTGTGTCTCCTTTTACAATCGCCGAGCATCTATCCGTTTGTCACTATAGCCCTCTGTCTGTCAGAACCGTCTTCACAAACTTTTGGGTAGAATTATCATAGGGTGAAGAGTCATATACAACCTTTTCTTAAAAACGTTGCCCTCTATATCATAGGGTTACCGCAGACCATAACCCCTGACGGCAGTACGGGGATGCCTGTCTATATCTAGTTATATACTAAGAAGAATCGCTGCGATACTTCAAACCACCACAATTACCTGATCTCAGGCTGGTAATAGAGATTGCAAATTATTATTTGAATAAAGCATTTTTTAATGTCTTTTTAAAAGGTACTTATTTATTTATTTATTTATTTTAAAAATGTAATAAATGACAGATACTTTTAAAGTTTTTGAATTTATTTTTTGTTAGATGTTTCCACAATAAGGTTACTGAAAGTCCGGCTTCCGCATAAGTTCAACTGTAAAGACTGGTCCGGGGATAAGACAGTATTGCTGCCCCCGGGATATTTTTTTTTCATAAATTGCCTCGATTGGAGATTTTTAATTGCCACACTAATCGGCGATAAAAAAAAAACCAGCCGTTTGGTAGCGATCGTGCCTCTATTGATAGATAGATTCCTGTGTGCGCCTATTTGATGTGTTTCATTATTCCGTCTCTCTGTATTGTATTTTCCATATTTCCTATTGTCTTCCGATATTTCTGCTATTTTGTGCATTTCATTAAAAGTTCTTCTCCTCATCATAATTTCATCTAGCGGAACCAAGAATAAGTGTCCTGGACTGATTTCAGTCTGTGCTTTACACATGGAGTGGGATTAATTGTTCCTAAGTCCTATATTAACACAATTGCATATATCATTATCACACTAACATTTCTACACATGTATATATCTTACCCAGAAGAGCAGCATATTAGAAGGAAACTAAATTCACTTTGATCCAAAAAGAGAAGCAATTGGATAGACTCTAAAATTACACACACACACTAGCAATTATTTTGAAATAAAAGCTTGAAATCACATCTGCTTTTAATGCATCTGCGTTATTATTATTTGCAAACACCGGACAGTTTTATTGTAATTCTGCATCAAGACCGAGTTTGACCTTTTTTTGTACTCAAAACTATTTGAATGTGTATAATCACTGGATGCAAGTTTCCTCTCTCTAGAAAATCTAACCCTGGGTCAGAATATCAGAACGCCAGACAGACAGACATCGATATGCCATTGTGCAAACAGAGGGCAGCAAGAGTGGGGACAGATGGCAACATACAAGCTGATGTTTAAGTCACCATGCTAAAAATAAGCATTGCAGAGGTCATTCAGTATTCTACCAGTAAGCCATTTCATCATAGGAACCGAATGAGGTTGATAAGCAAACAAAAAATCTGTTAATTTTGTTTTGTTGAAATAATATCATTTTAGTTTTAGAATCGAAGGCAGATGCCAGCTTTTCACTCTGAACAGATGGCAATTCTATCTAATAGTGCATCTCTGTATTAGTAAGGTCTGTTGTGTATACAAACAGCCATAAACACTAGGTAAGAATCAAAATAAATTTTAATTGTCGACATTAAATTCTGGCAAGCTCTGTACCCAAGGATATAGAATTCCTTCTCTCCAAAGTCTGTTCTTTAACTGGGCTTTATTGAAATAGCTGGGATCACATTTTTATTTTGCATGCATTTCATTCCCAAAATAGGTTTGCATAGAGGTTTTGCCCCCGCTGACATTATATTAAGAAGGAATTCATAACAAGGGAATCTTAAATAATACTGTTCTTATTGACGCTAGTATAATCATCCCAGTGCGAGCCAATTCTAGCAGTCTAGAGTTTCTTCATCCTTCCATTGGGAACAATGTCTCTGTTGGGCACATTTGCTTGTACATAAACTATATCAATTGCAGCTCTGCATTTTCATTATTGTTCTGAGTCACAAGGCCATGGGATTTCTTCATTGCTGTTGCCAGCATAGAGCTGCATTGATTTGCTTGCTTGTTCACACCGCCTTACATGAATAGAGTATAACTCATTTCAAACAATAGGGCTAATATATATACATACAAGTTAACCCGTGCATGATACTCATGCATTCTAGTCAAGTCAAGCTACTTAAGGTGTTAAAAAGGTTCTTGTAATGCATTTGGGCCATAGCCCAGGCCTCAACCACCAACCACTCCCCACTGTCACCCCCGGCAACCACCAACCACTCCCCACTGTCACCCCCGGCAACCACCAACCACTCCCAACTGTCACTTCTCCTTCAAGAAATATATATATATTTTTTTAAAATCTTTATAAACACTTTTAACAATTAACAAATTAAATTAACAAATTAAAAACATCTTAGTATACCAAATTTCAGCCCTTTCTGAATTTTTTTTTCCACACACACTAAGAATTTAGTAGGTCAGTGTATAACTCCGCCCAGCAGGTGGCGCTGCAGCTTGGTTTTATTTTTTCCACACACACACACACACACACACAGACAGACTAACACACGCCACTAGACATTTATATTATAGATATTACATGTTGGGGTAAATTTCAACTAAACTACAGCAACCAATCAGCATCTGCTTTTAATATTGCTCATTTACGAACGTGCAGAAGCACCAAGGTGCACCAGAAATGCGATTTATAAATTTTCAGGATGGGGTTATTTAAATTAACTTGCGGTGGGGGAGAAAGCCCATCATCATCATCACCATTTATTTATATAGCGCCACTGATTCCACAGCGCTGTACAGAGAACTCATTCACATCATTCCCTGCCCCATTGGAGCTTACAGTCTAAATTCCCTAACATACACACACACACACACACACACACAGACAGACAGACAGACAGAGAGAGACTAGGGTCAATTTTGATAGCAGCCAATTAACCTACTAGTATGTTTTTTGGAATGTAGGAGGAAACCGGAGCACCCGGAGGAAACGCACGCAAACACGGGGAGAACATACAAACTCCACACAGATAAGGCCACGGTCGGGAATTGAACTCATGACCCCAGTGCTGTGAGGCAGAAGTGCTAACCACTGAGACACCGTGTTGCCATTAAGGAGACGTTTCCTATTTTATGAGTTTTTTCCTCCCCATGACTTGAACCCTCCAGCTAATCCGAGAGAACAATCCCCGCCCTAATACTTTTATGTTGTGCGTATTGCGACTTCTGCAGGAAAGTTTGTTTCTTGGTGTACTATGAGAAATGTAATTAAGACCTTCACACAAAAGTGTCATGGTGAATAAGTGCAGCACCAATGTCCCCACATTCTCATGAATTTAGGCTACAAATGAGGTTAAATTGAACAGGAATGTGGGAGGAAAGTGATTGTTTCTAAAGTGGTCGGATGTTTGACCAATTGCCAAAATTGCAAAATCTCCATCCACGCTTGATGAATTGACACATTGTCTTGGGAATGGAGTTAGATGAGTGAACGTGACTTTTGTTTTATCTTTTCAGCTTCATTTTTTAAACATTTTGTTGTTATATTTATATTGTGCTTCTCTTTTTACATTTCATATTACCTTTTTTTTTTACTTTATTTTCAGCAATGTTACTTCCCTTCTAATAATAAAAGTGATTGATACTGAAAGACAGAATACAGTTCTTGACAAACTCCTCTTCTCTCTCCAGCATCCCATTTCTCCCACCCCTATTATTACTTCTCCTTCACTACTTCCCTCCTCGCTAGTCTGCACCCATGAACTGTTTTGTTTCCTGCACCCACCACACTTACCTGCCTACACCTGTAGCAGAAACAAACACCCACAAATTATGTCCTCACCTTGCTACCTCTCATAGCTGCTACAACTCACCAAACCCTGGACCTGTGCAATCCCCACTATCTGCTCATGGTCCTTGTTCTGTCCCCAAATTTTCCATCTTCAAGCCCCTCCAATTTAATCCAAATGTCCCCACTACCCTCTCTCTGCTTTTCCTGTGCACTTTAGAATGCATTGTTGAATGTATTTAGAATGTTTAGAATGTTTGTAACAACTTACATTCATCCATGATCTATTAATTTCAAAATCCCTCAAACTCTTTGCTGTTCCAAAACCCTGGCTTACCTCCTCTGATGCTACATCACCCAAAGCTCTCTCCTATAGAGAATTATCCCTCAGCTACAGTTCCATACCCAGAATCAGACAAATCTGCCTATCTCACTTTTTCTACTCTCACTCCATTCTCGACCCTCTGCAATCAGGCTTCTGTCCCAACATTCCACTAAGACTGCACTCACAAACTTGATCAATGTTCTAAAATCTAATGGTCACTTCTCCATACTCCTGGACCTCTCAGCTGCTTTCAACACTGTTGGTCAAACTCCTCTCCTGCACACCCTTCACTCCACAGTTCTTTCCTGATTCACTTTCAACCTATTGACCCACTCCATTAGTGTCTCTACCTGTAGCACAGTTGCCCTCCACTCCAAATATCTGTTAGGTTCCCATAAGGCTCTGTTCACGACCCTCTGCTTTTCCCACTATATACCTCTTCTCTCTGGGAACTAATTCGCTCATGACTTTGTCTGACTACTTCTGCTCCATCTATCTACTGTTTGGCCTTCCCACTCTCTAATCACAACCTCCTTTCCTTCAACCTCACCTTAGCTCATGCTACTCCCCTAGCACCAAAATCCGCATATACGCAACAAAATCTAAATACTCTTGACCTGATCTATTTCGCATTTAAACTAAGATAATTACTCTCTCTTATGACTACCCTGTCCTGCACTGAATGGACTGCCTCTTTCTACAACAAAACAATCACTTTAGCTCTAGACAAACTTTGTCTTTGACTACTTCTGCTCCGTCTATCTCCTGTTTGGCCTTCCCACTCTCTAATCACAACCTCCTTTCCTTCAACCTCATCTTAGCTCATGCTACTTCCCTAGCAGTACTCCAGTACCACCTCTACACTTATGACACCAAAATCTACTTCTCTTCTCCATGACTTCTACCCCTATGTACTATCTTGTGCAACCAATTATCTCTTTGCCCCAACGCTATCTAATGCTCAACTTGTCAAAAACAAAGCTTATTATCTTCCTTCCTATTTGAGTCACCACTTCCCCTCAACAACAACACAAATTCCCCAAGCCTGTTGTCTCATTGTCACACAAGACTTTATCCTCTTCTCTTTTCCTCACATCCAGTCACTCACCCAGTCACCTCCACCTTCATCATATTGCCAGAATACACCATTTTCTAGCCCAAGTTGCTGCTAAAACTCTTAAGCACTGTCTCATCATCTCCCGCCTTGACTATTGCAATCTCCTCCTATCTACTATCTGGCATTTCATTCACTCATTGATCCTCACTTCAATGCTTCTTAAATCCTGCAGCATAAATGATCTTCCTCTCTCGGCGCTCCACATCTGCAACGCCACTTAGCAAATCCCTAAACGACCTTCCCATGTCCTCCAGACTCCAATTCAAACTACCCACCCTCACCGACAGAGCCTTCCATACATCTCAAGTTCTATCTCAAAATACTCACCCTCTTATATTTACCTCTGATCTATGTCTCCCCTTGTCCCTTGTAACCACCTCTAACTACCGCTTACAAGACTTCTCAATTAGATTGTCCCACAGCCTTTGAATCTTTAAATATTCTCTGAAAACCCATCTCTTTTTTAAAGCATAACCTACCCCCACCTATACTACCCACAATGATGCACCCTCACAGTTTTGCCACTTGTGACGCATTTGATCCTCTTGTTTCAGCTGTGCCCTCTTTCAATTAGAATGTAAGCTCTCTCATGAGCAGGGTCCTCACACTTTCATGTCTACATTTATTTTGTCTACATTATGTGTCTATTTTTTGTATGTCCTGTTTTCTCCACTGTCCAGCACTGTGGAGATCGGTGGTGCCTTATAAATCTGATAAGCAGCTTGGAACAGCTCTTGATTTCAGACATCGGAGAAGATACCATCAGGTTGATACATGAAGCAAGAAGTTTATATAGACATGAGTTCTCCAAAGTGGACAACCCCAAATCTCTGTAGATGGAGGCTGGAGTTGAGGCTAAGGTTGTCTTGTCAGCATGATGCCAATGTTACTAAAACACTACAGGAAGAGTAAAACGTAGAATAATAGAATTTAATGGCAGATAAAAGCTAGTTCATCTAGTCTACTCATTTCGGCGTCCTTTTTTATTTTTTTATTTTGTGGGGATTGCAGTTTTTATATATTATTTTTTTCAAACCTTACATCTGCCCCTTATATATTGGATTCTTTCACTGAATGAGTTCCCACCACATCTTCTGGCAGATTGCTCCAAGGTTATAGCACCCTTTCAGTAAAGTGGTGCTTCCTTATGTTAACTTTTTACTCTCCCTCCCTCCAATTTCAGGCACTGAAAGACATTCACAAAATTAACAGAAGGTTTTTCCATCCAAAAAGATCTTTTTTTGGTGGAATATTCACTGTTCTAACTCTCCATCTAGTTTTAAAGTTACAATCATAAAAATGCAAATTTAGAAAAAAATCTTTGACCGATGTAAAGCAATTAAGTTGCTTTACATCCCACGTCAGGCACCAATTGTTACAAACAAAAGGAAAAGAAAAGAGGAGGCAAAAGGGTGGGGAAAACAATAAATATAGTGTTATTAATGTGTTTTTGTGATTATCCGGATGTATGGATGACACAAATCAAGTTGTACTAAAATAAATACATACAATTCCAAGTCTGTAGGCTGGATCTGTGAATGGCAAGTTGGCGTTTAAAAGAGTTCCAACATAAGAACCAAAAAAAGTTGTCTACAGCATTGACAAATATTCATGCAGCCACGCAAGGGGGAGAGCCAGCAAGATATTTGGCTATCAAGAGAAATGGGATTGCTGCGAGTTCAATGCTAATTTATGTGACAGCTTATATTGTCATGCTGTTATCTATGCAGTGTGTCTATTCTGCCTTCAGCACTGTAGAATTTAATATGTGAGGCACTATTTTTGGTTTTGTATTTAGACTGTTTGGCTTGCCTTGCCCTTACTATGAATAAGTAGGAAAAAAAAAGACAGATCCGGTACTTTATGCAGCTTGTTCAATACTAGATGCACTAACCGCAAAGTATAAATAAGTAGACAAGTTAAAATTGCCTAAATGCTGAGTTGGTTTATTTTATGAAACTGTATAAAATGTCTTGAATTTGCCGGTCTGATCATTAAAGCAAAGAAGTTTAATTTACCTTAAAAAGGGATAGCCAAAGAAATCACTTTTCAAAAAATGCCTTTTTACAAAAATATCGTATTAATTCAGTTTTTAATTGAAGCATTTTCTTCTACTTAAGTTTAAGCCTCTGTGATGCAGCCTGGTACTTATCTGAAACTATTGAAATCACTTTGTAAAGGTTTCGTTAAAGAAGTTTTAGAACTCGCAATTCCTTGTTTTTGAAAAACACAATTTATTTAAAAAAAATTCAAAATTAAAAAACCTTAATCCACTATATATTTAAACAGCTGTTATACTTTCAAACTTTTTGTTTATAAAGTTTGTGGTGAATGGGTTTATCAAAAATTAATCTACAGGTCCAAACGTTTCTGTGAACCAAGCTGCTGAACGTTCACTAATTTGCATTCACTATTGTGGTTTTTATTGTAACACTGGGGCATCATAATACAATAATCATGTGAAAGGTGCATCAGCATCTTGTCATGATATGAAACAGGTCAGAAACCACTGCTATAGAATATAAGACACTGAGGGGCTGATGTAGAGGTGGATGTAAGTCCAACTCGTAAACGCAAAATGATATTTTCCGTACTGCGCATGGATAATAATGTACGTCTAGGTCTGTATACAGATTTAGATGTAAACTCCCGTTGCGCCTCTCTACACAGTGGAATGAGGAAGGAAGGGGGCGCGCTTGTGTAGGCCGAGCACAGTAAGGACCCTCGCGTTTCATCCGGGATTCCTCCCACAGTACAAAAACATACTGGTAGTTTAATTGGCTCCTGACAAAATGGACCCAATATCTATATATTTATATACGTGTGTTATAGGGAATTGAGACTATAAGCTGCAATAGGGCAGGGAAGTGAATGGTTATATATTCTCTTCAAATCCTGGTGCCGTCTCCTTATAGCCTTAGAAAAGTCATTCTGAGACTTATTTACCAAGGTTACTTAATGGTTTAAATTTGTATTTTAAAATATAGCTTCCAATCCGCAATTATCTTTTAGCGATCTTAGAGCAAGTTTGACAATGAAAGCAAATGTCTGATAGAGTTACAATATGTATACAATACATAAACACAATACATATATAATACGTATACAATACGTATACAATACATAAATGCAATACATATACAATATGTATACATATACAATGCGTATACAATACATAAACACAATACATATACAATATGTATACAATACATAAACACAATACATATACAATACATATACAATATGTATACATATACAATGCGTATACAATACATAAACACAACACATATACAATACATAAACACTATACATATACAATACATATACAATACATAAACACAACACATATACAATACATATACAATACATAAACACAACACATATACAATACATATACAATACATAAACACTATACATATACAATATGTATACAATACATAAACACAATACATATACAATACATATACAATATGTATACATATACAATGGGTATACAATACACAAACACAACACATATACAATACGTAGACAATACATAAACACAATACATATACAATACGTATACGATACATAAACAATACATATACAATATATATATACAATATGTATACAATACATAAACACAATACATACATAATACAGATACAACACATATATAATAATACAAATTCCCGAGACATTTGCAGTAGGCTACATGCACCTTGATGTGCCTTCTAGTATCGACTTTCCATATAAACAGAAATAAACACTGTTGATAACATGACAATACACTAGATTAAGGTAAAAAGGTTAACATTTTACAAATATTTTTCTTAAAGTATAAACAAAAAATACATTTATATAAATAGGAAAGTTAAATTACTACAGGGAAATATATGTGCCCAGTTGACTCTTTGATGCAGATGACCGTAAACAACTTTCACTTCCAATTACACTAGATCCAGCTCTGATTATAAGTTCCCTTTGACTCTTTTCTGTTAGAAACTTAAAATTAACATCTCCCCCATAAACAAATCTCCTGTCAGGTTTGTCAACTTTTGTTGGTAAAAAATGGAAGCAAGGAGGAACTTGCAAAAAAAAATATATTGCTTCTGCCATATGGGTCTACCAACGACTCACAAACCGATTTAAGATGCAGCATATTGAGGTGACCATATGTTCATTGCTGTTGAATGGCTGAGTGATTCATGCCCGTCACATTCTAGTATATCAATTAATGCTCCTTGAAGTCTGCATGATTTGTGTCTCTGTTATTAAACCCTGCTAATTCATCCCACTTACACATCCGTTATAAATCTCTGGGAGAGCTGCGTGATTCATGACAATCTGGGAGCATGCTACAGCAAATTCTTCTCCTTGTAATTAACAGTAAATTGTTTTACTGCCTTGCAATGAATTTTTCAGTTATATTGCAAATGAACTCCTAAATGCACGGTTATTTCCTAAGAACTGACTTATATCATTAGGTAATTAAAAAGCATTGCTTTAAAACCAAAAGCTTTTAATCAAGAGAAATACAATGTAGCCATAGATTAAGGACCAGGGAATTTCAACAGCATATTTATGAGTAATTTAAGTTACTTCACAAAAAGTAAACAGAGCAACACCAAATATGCTCGGAAGGAGCCTTTGCAAGGCGACGTTTCTCGCTGAGGCCGGTGTAACAGAGCTGGTGCATTGTGGGAATGTTAGCGTAGGTCTGGTAAAAGATTTTTTATTTTTTTTCTCTTTCTTGCCTCAGACGATTTCTATTATTACCAGATTTTTCAGATTGCTACAGTACGGTATCTGGGCCTGAGTCATTAAGGAAAGTAAGGCAAAAAAAAGGATTCTTCGGGACAAACCATGTTACAATGCAAGGGCTGCAAATTAGTTTTCTATTTTGCACATAAGTTAAATACTGGCTGTTTTTTCATGTAGCACACAAATACCTGATAGCGTAATTTTTACACTGAAATTTAAAGTTAATCTAGGACATCCCCTACCCCACTATAAATCTGTCCCCACATTTTACATTTACATCCCCCTACAATGAACATGGTTTTACCCAGGTGCAAAGATACTCTTTTTTTATGCTTTGCTCTCCTCAATGACTCAGGCCCTCTATGATTTACTATGCGCAAAGCAGTCTTAACACTTGAAATAATTAATGGAATAATTAGCCAAGTCGTAGCATCAGAGGGACACAAATTCTGTTCAAATGCTATTGTCAAAGGGAGAATGAAATGGTTTTAACCATGCCATGCAGGAAACGTTTTTTCCTGCCACAATTTTTGTGACATCGGTTAAATAGCCCAAATCTTCACATCACAAGTGTAGAGATTTAGTTAGGGTAAAGGAAATGATTAAATTGCTACCCAGATATGTGCTGTGTTGTCATGCATTCACACTCCTCTCACTCTGTCACCCCCGGCAACCACCAACCACTCTCCACTGTCACCCCCGGCAACCACCAACCACTCCCAACTGTCACTTCTCCTTCAAAAATATATATATTTTTTTTAAATCTTTATAAACACTTTTAACAATTAACAAATTAAATTAACAAATTAAAAACATCTTAGTATACCAAATTTCAGCCCTTTCTGAATTTTTTTTCCCACACACACTAAGAATTTAGTAGGTCAGTGTATAACTCCGCCCAGCAGGTGGCGCTGCAGCTTGGTTTTATTTTTTACACACACACACAGACTAACACACGCCACTAGACATTTATATTATATATATATATATATATATATATATATATATATATATATATATGTATTTGCCACTAAAATACACATTTCGACCATGTCTAAGATACATTTCCATATTCCAAAATCCACTCAACTTTTTCTGCATAACATCTTCTTTAACAAGTCAGTGTTGGTTGATTAGACTGGCTGATACCCATCATGGCCACCAACAGTTGCAGAATCAGAGGAAAAGATGATGATCCTTGTCATAAGAAGCATTACGTATGTCTCCCAAGCTATAGGACTTTGGAAGAAACACTTCATGACCTATTTAGGTATGTGGCTTGCAAAGTATAAGTTACAAAGTATAATAGAAGCAAAAAAGAAATGGAGAAGAGAATGAATAAGTGTGTTGCTGATACCGCTACTTGTTTCTGTAAGAAATTATGTAGCTGCATAATAGATTGTGCTTAATTATATATGTGATCTTATGTGTAGGAAACAGGGTCTATGCCTCAATATTCAAGATTGTAAAGTTAGAATGTAATCAATGTTTACTAATAAGAGTAAACATTTTCTCAGCAATATCTTTCTGTACTGCACATGTACCATATGTTAAAGCTGTTTTTCGTTTCATTGTTTCTTGATATAAATATCACTGCATGCCCAGCTCTGAGGAGAAGAGTTCAGTAACTTGAATGGTGAATCTAATGCAACTTTGCAGGTGGGTGCCTAATGGTTTAGATATCATACTTTATCGAAGCTGTCTTTGGCCAAGTCGTGACTGGGTAGGTGCATACTTGCCAACATTTTTTTTTCTTTTTCCGGGAGATGCCGGCTGGGACGTGGGCGTGCAGGGGGCGGGGCTGCGAAATCGCGTCATTTTGGCCCCGCCCCCGTGACGGAATGACGCAAATCGCGTCATTTTACAGTGGGGGCGGGGCTAAACGCCGCGATTCCGGGTGAATCGCGGCGTTTAAACTAAATTTTTCCCCCTTCCTATCAGGGAGATTGCCACACTCGTCCGGGAGACTCTTGCAAAATGCGGGAGTCTCCCGGACAATCCGGGAGAGTTGGCAAGTATGGGTAGGTGACCATGCCCTCAGATTGCTGCCTAGCACTGTAAAGCGTTAGGCGGCCCATTAACTATCTCCCTTCCACCGAAAATTTCAGCCTGTGGGACAAACATGTCCCCTGGCGGGACAACAGGACGGAACGCTAAATTTGCTGAAATCGGTACAATTGGGAGGTATGTCTACAGTACCCTAAATTATGGTCACCAAATACAGAGATCTAGACATATAAATATATGTGTGCAGGTACTGGCTTTATTATAAGGCAACGTAATATCCGTACCATCCAATCAGACTTTAGCTTTGATAAGTCTAAATACACCAGCCTGGTTACATCTGATTGGTTATAACACATCATAGTTTTTTGCACTATGTTAGCAGCTAAGCCACTTAGTATTTCTTTCATAAATGACCTTTAATTGAATATTCATTTAAGACTTTGTAATATTCACAGTTACAATACAAGCTTTGTTTTGGAATTTGCGATGTGCGAAGTGTAATACCAGTGATTTAAAAGCTGTAGATCCACGCTGAGGACACAACTAGGCAGCTGTGAGTAATCTAATGGGATATAATATTCATCAACATACTGTATGCAGGCAGCAAAAACTATCAACATGACATCCTGTGCGTAATCTGACAAAAATGCACAATTTACTTAGCATCAAGTTGGGAATCCAAATCTGCATCACATCGTGGGTTCTAAGACAGACAAGACAGACCATCAGCAGCATTACCCCACAAGACCCAGAGGCAACTCCAAGTTAACCAATACAGCTGCTTAAAGAATCTGCCAGGGAACCAGATGCAGAAGGCTGCTGGAAAATATCTTCCTCTGATTAGCATCTGTGTTCTTAATTGCCATAAAAACAGAAGGGAGAGAGAAGATTGTATCTCACAAGGAAACTGCAAAGTAAGTGAATGGATATATGTATATATATATATATATATATATATATATATATATATATATATATATATATATAAAAATATATATATATATTGTGAGAAAGTACACCATTCACAGGAATCGGACACAGGTATGCTGAACCATTTAGCTGTTTATTAGCAGTTGTCAGGATGGTAAAACAGCTCCAATGCTGGAACAGCAATTATATCCAGTATCAGTACACGAAAAAATCCCCACCACCTACATCTGGCTAGACATTAGTTCCCTGTCTACTCACCGGCCACTTACTGGCATCAGTGGTGCCACCCACACATACAGACAGTGTCTTTATTCTCCACCCCCAAGCACTACAAACAAATCACAGCGAACCAATCACACCCATGTGGATCCCTGTTTGCAGCCTGCTGCTGCAGACTAACTGTATTCCTACCTGTTCCCTTACAGGGAACTGTGGCAAATATCCCTCTTTGCCACATTATATTTTTATAAATATATATATATATATATATATATACGCACATATGAATACATATATATAAAAGTAACGTTGGGTGCCCCCAAATCCTAATAGTCCACAAGGTCGTGCTGCCAATTTCAAACATATGACTCACCTCCAGAGTCAGCACACATCTTTAGTTCCGCAATGGAGCCTAGGAGGAGGCGTTGCGCATGCGAATGTGCAGCGACTCCATTTCAGACATTTTCAGCTGCTTTAACAAAGCAGCCTCAGAGCTCCGGCGTACCAAATAAGACTAGCCTGCGTGCCAGACGTGACATGTGTGCTGGGCGTTGCAGACCACTGGTCTATGCGATGGTACAAATAAGGCCTGATTCAAGTCCCAATGAAACTTACGCGGCACTTGTAGTTACAAAAGAGCGCGGAACTTGAGCATAGTTTCCACCATAGTCAAATTCAAGCGGATCTCAAAATGTATTTAGATTTGAACCTGAGTATAAGTGCACTCTGCCGAAACACTGATTGTCGTATGTAGAAGGACAGAACAGAGTGCAGGATATGCACATGTACAATATAAGGACACATCAGAACGCATACTGAAATATTTATATTATAAAATGAAGTGACATCTCTAAACTGTATAATCAATACTAAAAAAATGGATTTAAAAAAAAAAAACATGTTTTTTTATTATTTTTGTATTTTGCATTAAATACATAAATCAGGTTGTTCTTAAAGTACATACAATGGGCCTGATTCATCAAGGCAAGTTTCTGCTAATTTTGAGCGTATCGTACGTGAAATCAATCTGCGCATACCTAGAACTGGGAGTTACGTCCGTGATCGCAGTCCTGTCCGCTGCGTGTTCGTACGCAAAGGACACTTACTACAGCATACGATTGAGGGGAGTGACCTGGGCGGGGACGGGGATTTTTGCCATAGCGAATTTACAATAGGGGCGCGCCAAACTCAACCGCACACAGCTACGTCCAAAACAAACGTCTGAAAGTTACTTGTTTCTCTGCCACATCTCTTGGCTATGGGGCTAGTCTAAGTCCTGATCAGTAGTGATGACAGTCTCGTATGCATGCTATAACATGTGTTTGCAAACACAAGCAACTGTAAAAATGTATTTTATGCTCAGTAGACATTAACAACATTCTAATAAGTGTATTTCCTGGGTAAAAAACTAAGAAAAAACTTTTTAATTTTTATCTACTGTCTTAACATTAATGCCTTTATTACTATCAGGTAACAATACAATGCAAGATTTTTTATTTTATTTTCCTTTTGCAAATTTATAATCCCCATAGGTATTGGACGCATCCGTTGCATTAGAGCACAGCAGACCTGCCGCCGATTTTAAAGCACACGTATCTTCAGATCTGTGCCTTGCTGAATTTGGGTGGACGCAAAGCCTAATAATGTACTATTTAGTGTCATTTCTATAAATCTGAGACAGTAAGGTTCATATACAAAATTGTATAAATGCAGCGCAAACAATATATGGCAACAAGCCAGTGTCTCCTGGGGTGTAAAGCCATCAATTGTATTTATTAAGTTTAATTTTTCTTCTACACACAATGACAATCCATTTGGCTGGTTTGTTACATGTCGTATGCATTTTTAAAATCCCCTTACCTGTAGCTAACGTCTTTCCGATCCCGGGCTCGCTGGTCACACAACCAATCTTATTGCAGAGGGTGATAGTGAAAGCATAATCATGATACGGCTCCAGCTCTATCACTTCATAATATAATTCATGATTCTCTGCTACATAGATCACCTGCAGGGACAAAGTCTCTCATTTACTAAGCAGATCAGAGATATTCTGATCATTGAAAACTAACATACACACTACATACTATATTCAATCCTCCATGATTGTTGCATTTCAACAGTATTTTATTTTAGTTACAAAAGTGATATTAACTACATTCTGTGTTTGCCATAAAAATACATTTTATATTACAATTAATATTAAAAAATATCAAAATATCTGAAGCACATGATACATTATTGCTATGTGTGACTGTGGCTTGTGGATGCTGCAGGGATAGAGTGAAACTGGGCTTATCTAACAATGTACAGCCTTACCAATGTTGGTAGCCTACCATACTGTAACGGTTTGCTGTTATAGTGTATTCTTTATTTCATCAGAGATTACAAAAACCATTATCCAAAGACATAGAGGCATATTTATCTATGCTAGTCCCAGCGATAAGGATGATTTTATATTGTGTATCTTGGAGATAAAAAAAAGTCCCCATCAACACCATTTATCAAAAAGTATTAAATATTAAAGAGATATTAGACTCCTTGGGTGGGGGGGGGGGGGGGGGGGGGAGGACCTATAGAAAATTATAGGTCTATTTCATAGTCTCTTTCACCCTGCCCATAGTTCGAATCAACTGGGGTTGTGATTGGGTGAACGTGTTGTGGGTATCATCATTATCGCTACATTTGGAAATACCGCATTGTTACTTGTAGTGTAGAGGACAAGACTTAGCAAATATACCTCAGTACCTCAGTTGAAGTTCTTCCTATATTGGAATTCTCAATCAGATCCTTCGATACAATGTTGACTGTATAGCCGGTAATCTCTCCTCTTGCTGCGTTGTTGGTAGGTTTCTCCCACGATACATTCAGAGAGTGCGGTGACAGAGGAAACACCGATGGTGGAGCCATGGAGATGGGTTCTGAGAACACAAACAGATCGGACGTCATTTTATGAAATTCTAATGAAGTAAATTCTACGTATGGATCTTTAGCTATATAGAATTTATCTACTAGTGTGCAAAACTTAATTAGACTTTAGACTTTAACTACACGTAGTGAAGGCAATCATTTTGTGACTATTATCTGGAAAGGTCTGAATAAGGCCTCACACAGTTGCTGCACATTTTTAAAACAGCCAACAAGCAACACAGCAATTAAGGGCGTGCACACATGCAGTAATGAATTCTGTTTCTTCTCCGTTCTTCTATTGAGCGCAACGCAGAGGAGAGACAGAATCTCACAAAAGGGTCATTTATTGGCAGTGGCGGATCCAGGGGGGGGGCTATCGCCCCCCCTAGCAGACACTTGCTGCCGACGGCTGCACAGTATGTGCAGGTCCGTCCAGCCGTGACAGGCAGGGACAGTGTGCTGCCCGGCTGCTCTGACAGCCGGGCAGCACACTGTCCCTGCCTGTCACGGCTGGACGGACCTGCACATACTGTGCAGCCGTCGGCAGCCTAAGATGTTAGAAAGGGGCGGGGCCTAAATCCCCCCCACACCCCCCTAAATCGCCCCGGGTACTGTAGATTTCTAGATCTGCCCCTGTTTATCAGGTGCAGTGCCCGTATTTGCCAGGTAGATGTAGGTGCAGGGACAGCTAAAAGACATGCACTACTTTATTCGTCATAAAAAATGTAACCCATACTATTGGGGCAGTATACGATCTCAAAACATGGATAATAATGAGAAAAAACACAATGTATTGAGCTTATACATTCCTACCAGATTCTGCTGTTTTATACGCAACCCATTCGGAAGCGACACTGCCAGCCATATTTGTTGACACAATACAAAATTCATACTCTGTGTTTGGCTCCAAATTAGTAATAATTGCACTGGTAACCGGTGGTGTTAGTGCATTTTCATTCTCAGACTCCACCACCGGCTGAGGGTTTAGCCAGCCGCTGGCATGGAATACCCTCCGCTCAATCGTCTGGTGTAAACATCTCATGTACAGTTCATGTCGTATAATGACTCCTAGATAGAATAAAAAAAATATAGGGGCTTATTTAGAACCTAATGAAAAGATCTATAAATCACAGCAACCAATCAGATATTAGCACTCTGGTATAGTCAGGCTATAGCAAAAATCTGGTTGGTTGCTGTGAATTACAACACTTTGTGTTGTTATTTGTGCCACAATGAGATCGTTATTCATGATATGTTCAAACCTCTAGCAACACTCTATAGTGAGAAAATCTGTTTCTTTGATGAAATTGATTTTGTACATTGTACAGAAGGCCATTCACTTCCTCTAGGTCGCATCTAGGTAGTAGGAAAAGGTAGGTTATACAATTAATTTCTGAACAGGAAAAGGCAAAGCAATACCTTTTACCTTGTACTATAGCATAAAATGTTGGCTTTAGTTTACCTTAAAATAAATATAAAATCTTAAATATCTATAAAATGACTGATACATTTCATATTATCCACGAAATTCCAATATATGTGCTCTAGGTAAACTGTATTAAATGTAGTCATTTTGATTTCGCATAAGTAACTGATTAACAGAGGAAATGCATTATATGATATTATTTTCCTGTGTCATCAGTAACTATTTTGGAAACGTAGATTGTCTGTCTTAAAACAATCCTAATTAGCATTGATCCTCACACTAAAAATAACTGTCCTTGGCAATGAGGCGAAAAAATATCATTATTAAGCTTTGTACGCAAAAGTGTCAACGGGTTTGCCCATTGGCCTCGGCAATGAAACGTTTCAGGACAGAAAAAGAAATCCACAGACTCATTTACTGTACCTAAAAAAAGGAATCTAATTAGGGTCTTTTCAATTAATTAAAGGTAAAATTAAGTAGATAAATGAGTGGAGAGCAATGTATTTAAATTTGATTCACATGACTCATTATAACAAATTATATAGACTTATATGTCTACTTCTTTAGATCTGGCATTTAAATATCATTTTATTTTGTACATAAAAATAATTTTAATTTTCTATGTTTTTCTTTTCCATTTCTTTAATAAGTAACTCCAGCTGATGAAGAGTAGGGTGTGTTTTAAAGGGTGGAATGACGATGTAGTGTAGAGCGTTGTGACGGATGGGTGCTTAAAGGGAAATAGTGCCCTGAATGACATAATAGAGTTGAACTGGATTCTACTTGTATGGAACTGGCTGATCTATAGATTTAGAAACTGCATAATAAAAGTAAAAGCTCAAAAAGTTCTATTCTCTTTTCACAATTTAGTTAATCCTTAAAAAATGATACATATTATCTCTCACTCCCTCTCTCTCTATATATACCGTATATATGCTTTCACACTAATTTATATTACACTAGTGATAACTTATTCTGATATAACAGCAATACAGAAGATGTTGGACCTACCATTTGGCTGTAATGGTGGTGACCATTGTAAATGAAGATCTGTAGAACTGGAATTTTGGACAACCGGCGGTCTCTGGCCAGCAGGTGGCGCTTGAGCTGTTACCACTGTGATAGGCAAACTCTGTAAACACCCTTCGGATGTACATGCTTGGACCGAAAAATTATACTTGGTAAAGGGCTTCAAATTATCAACAGTCACCATTGTGTCAAGGCCCTCATAAGCGACAATGGCCTGGAATGAACCAATTGATGTAGACATTAGTCTGAACGTCTCTATTGGACCGGTCTGATAAGGTGTAATAGTCCAGTTTAGTGAGGCAGAGTATTGACCCACTGGATAACTGAGATTCAGCTCTAATTCACCAGATGGAGCCCCAGCTCTTGTTCGATAAACCACCGTGGTGCTGATGGCAAATCCGTGCACATTCCTGGCATCAATATGGTAAGAGTAAGCGGTGTATGATAACAAGGATGTGTCCATATATCTCTGTGCACCTAGTCCAAAGACATAAAGAGATTGTGTAAAGATGTATTTCTAAGGTTCTATCATTACATGTAAACCACTGTATATTTACAAGCATCACTTAAGATATGTATTTTTCCTGCAAGGCCGGACACTTCGGCCACGCTACCCACACCCATCATTGCTCTAGAAGTCTCTGGACACCCCCGTGGGTAAACACTTCTCTGGACCAGGACACAATATGACAGATTTAAAAGTCTTAACACTAAAAGGTCTTTTTAAAAATGACAGGGAGAGAAAAATATCGGAAATCAAACTGAGAAGAACATTCCAGTCATTAACTCAAGGACTCATTATAACACCTGGATTTATGACGCACTACATGGACACAATTCACACCCCACAGCAGAACAACTCCAGGGGTAAATGTATCATACACCGGTTTGTACAAGTCGCCAGAAATCGGCATGTTGACAGCTAAAATTTAAAGCGGCGCTGCCTTGTAAAGGGAAACTTGCCTTTACAAGGCAGCACCGCTTTAAATTTTAGCTGTCAACTCACCGATTTCCGGTGACTTGTACAAACTGGAGTATAATACATTTACCCCCAGATCTCTAAACTCCTAGGACTTTTACTCTTCCATCCGTAACGAAAATCTTAGTTTTATTACTTTCGGTTACCTTAATGATATATCCCTTCCCCCCTGTACAAATGTCTTGATGTAACAGCTCTTAAATGTTGTGCATTTGCCTCAGTCATTCATTTGTAAACTAGCCTGATGAAGGGGCCTCTGTGCTCTGAAAGCTAGCAAATAAAATAATTTTTTTTTTTTTGGTTAGCCAATAAAAGTATCACTCCTATAATACTTTTGTCTTGTTTGTCACAAAAGTATTTAACATCACAGAGATTTTGTGTGGAAAATCTAAGACAAATATTAGCCTTACACTAATCGAATAATGTGTTATATCTGTTGAGTTGCTATGAGTTAAAACACCTCATTCCACTATATTATTAAATAAGTCCCATGGCATACTGGAATGATAATTGTCTCTTTTTGAACAATAAAGTTTTTGAAATACCAGCATACAAATCAACACAAGCTGACATAAAGTAAAGTCATAAAACAGAATGAATGGCTCAAAATCAAAAGCCTAGAACACCTACTTAAAATGAGCCAACAAACAGATATTCAGTTCAAATTTTGTAAAAGCATGTAAGCAGATTAACAGCTCACCTTCCTAACCTTCTCTACCACTGAATTTAGAGTAATTAAATTAACAAGTAATGCTAGATTTAAATCTGAAATCTGTTTCAGTTTAAGTAGAAAGCTTTACTCAGTAGTTAAAGAGCATTATTTCTATTACATGTGATACCATTTATCAATCTATACAGTTATTTAACAGGATTTGCTTTTAGCATTCTCTCTCTCTGTGTCTCTGTCTCTCACTCTGTTTTGCTTTAGTTTCACCAATGAACTCCTGTCCTGGTTTCAGGTTGTCTAGTTATCCATATTCTATAATTGAGATAGACAGTCTTCATTTCAGCTGCATTGCTCTCACTTCCAAAAATAAGATTTCATGACCCAGGATGAGATATTTAATTGAACTACAAATAGTGCAGAGTTCTCATTTGTGGGATCTGGTTGGTGCAACGGAGCCTCTTTCAGCCACCACAAAAGGACCAGCTTTTAATTGGTACTCAGGAGGTGTCAACTTATACTTTCATGCCTTTTGCATCAACTAGGTATACTTTATTCTATTGGTATTTTCTACATAAAAATATTATTTTCCATATAAAAACATTTGAGCACACAAATGTGACACTTGAAATAAAGACAGACCCAATGATTTTTTACAAACTTATATTATTCAAGACTAGACAGAGCAGAATTTTCGGTGAAAAAAACAACAGTGTCTAAGAATATACCCAAGTAGCACCCAGAACTGCAAAGACCTCTTGTAGCAGTGGGTCCAACCCAATGCTGGAGCTTGATTCACCACCCTATTTAGTCCCAGGACTGCTAATGAAGCAGCTGGTAGCTTTAGGAGCAGGTGTAACTTAAGCAGAGCCGTTGCCTGTTTTCCAGACAAGGAGCAAAGGGATGTCGCCACAACTTGCAACACACAGCGAGCAGGTGCCAACCGCTGTATTCAATCTGGGGTAGTCGCACTTACCCAAATGTGTGGGCAGTTCTGGAGACATTGATGGAAATCTGCATGTGTTTCAGATATATAGAGGCTTCATTTAGGCATATTTAGATGATGTAGCTATATTAGTAAGACCTGGAATCACCATGTACAAAGTATATTAGATGTTAAGAAATTCAGCCCAGCCTACAGAATTTTTTCAGATGAATGTCAGTTGGCATTGACAAAAGTACAGTACCTAGGGTGCCATATGGAGGGAGGGCAGGTTAGACCAGAATTAGAGATGGTAGAGGCAATCTAACCCACAGACAGATACTAGTATTGTCTGGGACTACTACTTACAGACACATTCAGCAATGTTGTCAAACTCTCGATACACTTCTGTAAGAAACGGTTCCCCAAAGTGGTAGACTTGACAGCCACTGATGAGTTGACGTTCCAAACGTTTAAAAGGGCCATGCTGGTCTAGTGCTGTGAGTGACCATCTATGTGAAGGACTTATTGTATAGACTGATGTGCTCTACTAAGGACTAGAACCAGAACTCAGCCAGGGGGGGCCTGACGGGGAAGAGCACCCTGTGGCTTATATAAGCTGGAAACTGTTGAATCAGGAGGTGAATATTGAAAGTGGGTGTTTGGCCATTGTGAGGACTGTGAGAGCCTCATAAGTATGGCTGGCCCTTCACTCTGGGGACCACTGTAGAAAATAACAGATTATGAGCTTCATTTTTATGACTTTAATATTATTCTCAAGCAAAGAAAGGCCCACAGCAAAGCAAATGGTCTATCTCATGAGAAAGAGCCAGGTAATGCCCAGTAATGGGCATGTGGCCCACTGGTGGCCCATATGAACAAGAGGGGGAAGAGGGTTATTGGGTTTCTCCTTCACCACCATCTCCACAAATAGAGGTGGTAACTTTTTAATTTGGCATAGAAATAAAAAAGAAGGCCCAGAGGTGTTAGATCTAAAACTGTTGGACTGCGTCCCGAGGACCTGTCTCCATACCTCCAGGAGTTAAATTCAGAACCCACTGGTATCCATCTCTGCATGTACTGGGGCACAGACACACCCCTACCACTATATTATATTTAAAGTATCCATCCTTGCGTACAGATAATTGGTCAGCCTGGATTGGTTACAGCACTGCAGAACTAGTGGCGCTATATAAATAGATGATGATTCCTTAAGAGCCCATGTGAAGCTATCTACCTTCTTGGTGTGTCTATACACTTAAATGAACAGTTCTTATAAGAGATATTTAAGTCAATAAACACCACTATTTATAAGATCCTGTATGTTCTTGTGCTACACCTGCCCCTGCTCTGCTCCTCTTGACCAGCCAAATTAAAGAGCTCACTTTAATCCATTCCCTGGCTATTCTGATCTAAGGAAAGCGTTCTCAAAGGGTTCAGCCAGAGCAACCAGAAATACACTTTTAAACTGTACTTTACTTAATTAATTAAACTACAAAATATTACATCTTAAATTATTGTGTGGATTTGTGGCTTCTAGCATTAATAGGAATACCACATATGTATACTTTAATACAGGTTTGGTATACTTTTGTGAATTATTAAAGTTATATTAAAAACAGCTTTGTTTGGTAGATTTATTTACCTATTTAATTTTATCTTTTTTGGGGAGACACTGTTTGTGTTTTTCTTAATTACTATAGCATGGGTTTACAAGCAATAATATAAGCATAGACGTTACTGACATATGTTAAAACTACATAGATTTTGGGAAAGGCTCCCTGGGTCTAATAAAACCCAGAGATTATCCTTGTTGCAAGAAGACACCAGTCATGATGTCAGTTGAATCTTCATGTGATGTTGAGGACAACCTCCAGTGCTTGTATTCTGTTAAATGTTGTGTGGCGAAGCATTGTGAAGTGATGTAACTGCCAGGGACCGAATCAAACAGTTCCAAGCAAACGCGTCGAGCACCAGGCTATCATTGGCAGACTGGCGTTAATAATGGCGAGTAGTACTTAAGGCATAAAAAAAGCAAAAAAAAAGCAGAACAGCAGTGAGTAGATTGCCGTACAACTGTTGTTAATAACCCATCTCATAGTAGAGAGCCAAGTAATGTGAGCTGGCATAGCACAGGAGAAGGCGGGTACACGTGGAGAGAGCAGACTACTACCCATTTTAAATTAAAACCATTATGTGGTCTACATAATGGGTCGACACTATTGTGTTGTAAACTTACGCTAATGGTGCATCCAGGTTAAAAAATATCTGTCTAATAAACCACTCACATCAATGGAAAAGCACTATAGCATATTTGTTAGGCAGTAATAGTAAATTAGCATAAGAAGCATGTGCTACTTACTGAAAGGATAATAGTCTGTGGTTTGATAGATTTCCAGTCCATCTCTATACAGCACATAATTAATCAGATTGGTATTGGGGTAATCTGGCGGGCTCCAGGTAATTACAATAGTGGTACTGTTCAGAACGTGTCCTCTTGGAGGGGGTTGTTGAGATGGAGCTGTAGAAGTAATCAAAATATATAATAAATCGTCATCTTAAATTGCATTAAAACATATTTTTAGCCATTTATGTTCCTATTACATACCCAAAATTCATTTGAGTTAAAAAAAAAATTTTTTAGAAACGTTTTATTGTCCATTTACAGTCTGATTATATTACCCGCCAGGATCTCAATGTGGTTCTTTTTTAAGCCCTAAGCATATAATTAATTTTGTCCTGGAGATTTCGGTGGTTCACATGAGTCAACCCAGTAAGCCTTTTGCACCCAGGGGACACAATGTACTCATAGACATTAGGACAATAAATTATGCTCACAGATCATAGGGGGAATACGATACACACTTAAAGGGGGCCATCCATATAGCGACCACTAGGCTAAGAGGACAGATGGTACAGACAGTAGTGTTGGGGGGAGATTAGAGTAGGGATACAGTTCATAGCTATGGCCAATATTTGAGGCAGTTAAGAAAGGGGACGGAATGAATAAACTTGGAGAGAGACCAGTAAAAGCAGAGGGGCTATAAAATAGTATTATGGTGACCTAAAAGCAGGGAAATATATATTTTATTTTAAAAGACTGGGTTGAAAAATTTAATCTAGGACTGGAGAAGAACAAAGGTCGACAACAGAGGTTGGAGGAAAGTATTGTAGGACTTAGAAGGGGGCTTGCTCTTGGGTATTGTATTGGAGCAAAGATAAGTTAGGATAAGGTGGTTGCCATGAGGGCTGGAAGACAAAGTAAGCCTGAGGATTGTGTGTAGTGTCGATGTCTAGTTGTAGATGGTAGGGACTCTGAGGAGGTAGTAACTGTAATATATATTGTGTCACACTTGACCCTTGCAACTAATAATGGTGGCACATTTTCAATGATTTGTAAGTTCCACCAGGGCAGGGGCTGACGTGAACATTCTCGGCTTGTACAGCTCTGCATAACAAGTTGACACTATAAATATAGGATAATAATTTATTAACAGAAGAACATATTTATATACAGATGGAGCATAACCATACAACCACAGCATGGTGGCTAAGTGGTTAGCACTTCTGCCTTGCAGCACTGGGGTCATGAGTTCAAATCCTGACCATGGCGTTGTCTGTGAGGAGTTTGTATGTTCTCCTCGTGCTTGCGTGGGTTTCCTCCGGGTGCTCCGGTTTCCTCCCACACTCCAAAAACACTAGTAGGTTAATTGTCTGCTATCAAATTGAACCTAGTCTGTGTATCTGTCTCTGTGTGTATGTGTATGTTAGGCAATTTAGACTGTAAGCCCTAATGGGGCAGGGACTGATGTGAGTGCTGCGGAATTAGTGACGCTATATAAATAAATGGTGATGATGATGATGATGAACTACAGAAGAATGCCAGAAGAGTCAAGAACAATCAATATTATCAGACAAGTATAACCCTGCCGCACCATTGCCACAAGTAATGTACTATACGCTGTTTCGTGGCAGGAGTTCTGCAAGGTCAGGTGTATTTAGTTAAAGTCCATTTTTTTCCAGGACAGTTACATTTTTCAGAAGCAAAGCAGCATGGCCTAACAATCGGATCTGGGAGGTGTAAACTGCATAATCATGATTATTTAAATCAGGAACATTGGGAGGTCTAAAATAGTAATGTAAATCATTGGGAAACGGTCTTCGGTAAAGATGCTCGAATTATCCTTAATTTAATTGAATTTGGCCAGTTTGAGTGCCCTCAGCTTATTCGAGATACGATCTTGAGGCTTAGGTCGGCTGGATTTGAGGTCGACCTCGGCAACCAAATCTCAGTTCATAGTTTGAGTTTGAGGAGCGACTTGGGACCTTTTAGAGGTATGCAATAACCTCCATTTTTCTGTTATAATATTAGCATGGTTTAAACAATATAGTGGTGGAAAATACCATAAGGATACTCACTGCATGAATACTACTTCTGAATGGATGTGACTTTACTAACAGTGCTTGCTAATACTTCAATGGGAAGTGACAGTGGGAATAAGGTACATGAACTGTATGCATCCATCATTTTCAATTTTATGACTACTCTGACTGGTATAAAATTCTTGTGACAAAGCAAGGCATAACTCTGCCTGCACATGCTTTGGCGAGCCAGTTTTTATCAATGTCACCCATTATAGAACATGTAGATGGAAGCTGAGACATTCACTTACTTGAACTGCATCCATACGGATTATTCACGTCCAGGCTGTTAGCACCTTCTACACAGTGTGAACAACTGAAACCTTTCACAAACTGTTTGCAGAAGCACTGGCCAGTTTCAGGATGGCAGCTACCGTTAACGGCTCCAGCGGTATTACATGTGCATGGCTGACATCTGCAGAAATCAGAGGGAATACGCCTTACAAACACACACTACAAAAGCAACTCTCATTTAAGTGCACACAAAGGTTAAAAGAGAATAAAAGACATTCTATAGGCATTGTTCATTGTGGTGAAATGAGGTATTAATATCACCCTAACCAGCCTGTCCCTCGTTTATCACATAATGTGGATTATAGCAAGAACTTTTTATAGCCCTCCTTTTTGTTCCCCCGCTTAATAGAGTACAACTGCAGTCTCTAATTACATGTGGATAAGGGGACATTGTAGCTCATTGTAAATATGTATACTATTTTTTGTATATTGTTGATGTGGCAGGGAGGTTGTTATTAATTGTCCTTAAAGTGAACCCAGAGGGGTTATGGGTAGGGCTCAGGTTGCAAGATACTGGTCAGGGGGATGGCTAATTAGTATCCATTGTTCTCACAAGACTACTCCAGACGTTTTGTCTACAATCTGGCTAGGGAGGTTCTGTGAAAGTACAGCTCATCTCCACTCCCCTTTCCAAACCCCTAGTCTAGGACTTACCAATGTTTAACAAGGAGAGGCCCAGGGCAGTGGCGCACGCAGGGGGCGTTTCTGAGTCTCCAGAAACCCCCCCTGCACTAACTAAGTGGCCACTATAGCGGCACCGTCCTATACAGCAGCCGCGGCGCTGTCAAACAAGCGTCCGCGGCAGTCCTCTCTTGTGTTTTTTTGTTTTTTTCTTTTTGAGTCGGGGGGGGGGGGAGAAACCCCCCCCTGAGAATCCTGCCTGCGCCCCTGCAGGGGTTTGCCAAGGGAGGGGAAAACACTGTGGAAATTTGACCCTAGATATAAGGGTCCGGGGGGAGGTGATATTCATTCTGGGATTTGATTCATGAAAGGTGCAGTGTAGCTAGTTTGGAGTTTTTGTTCTCTACCAATGGATTACAGCTGCAGCTAAGAGAAGAACTCCATGGGTCTTTAAGTCAGGACATCCAGGTGACTGTAGCTCCTTAAGCTAGTGGGGAAAGGGAAAGATGATGGGGTAAACCTGCCATTTATTTACTGTGTGCACATAATAATCTAGTGATTGTTTTTACTACAATAAATGTATTGCTTTTCTTTCTAACTGCATTTGCCTGAGTGACTAATAAGAACCTTAGAAGGTAATGGGTAGGCTTCCCTGGCCTAGAAAGGCACCTGTGGGTGGCCAGCCAGAGTGAAGTGGGTAGAATTGGGCCAGAAAACCCGGAATCTTCACATTCATTACATAGTAATTTCATTGGAATGAGTGAGCACGATCATATAAAACATATGAAACAACATATAAAGCTTGTGGAGGGTTAGAAAGAATCATTTTGAAGAGGACCTGTCAGCTACACATAATGGAAGTAGCCATTTTGTTGGTTGACCCAATATTCAGCCTAAGTTACAGTGGTGCTGAAGCAAAGCGGGTCTCATGCCAGTTTGTGTTGGGCGCACACATATGCTCGTTTTAAGACTTGCATGATTCTGGCACTTATGCCTTCCAGGTAGACTAAAGGCGTGTTCACGCAAATTCAGGTCATGCAGACATGCAGAATCAAGCGTATATGCCTGATAGGAGGCGTATGTTTTGTTGATAGAGGGCTATACACCCCGTAACTATCATGGCTGCTGGGGTTGCGGTGCTACGGGGTCTGGAAGTGAGGGGGGCTATTGATGGTAGGTTGCTACCACCTTTAAGGCCACTGCTCCCCCCTGACTCCCCCTCTCTGCTTTTGGCCCTGCTTTGCACGTAATAGAACAGAGCGGAGGCGTCTTCTGGTAATATACCAATCCGCCACATGCACACTGGACCCATGCACTGGACCGTGCATTCTCAGAAGAGGATGGCAGAACATCGCCGAGACCCTACGCAAAACATGCTATGTCACCCGGCGATGCACGGTTCCGCCCCTGCTCGTCAATATCACAAGATCACCTCACTCATCGACTAACTGAGGACAAAAAGTTAAACTCATTTTTCCTAAGAATGCCTAAGCAAAAACTCTGGATTTGATGTGTTGTGCAAAACACTTTCATGTAAATAAAGCTTTTTTTGTTATATGACAAGTTTGCTTAAGCTTTTTGTTTAGTACTCCATTTTGTGTCGTTGTTCTCTTTTGTATCTATTACTGTTTTCACTTTGCACAGCTTTTGAGCTTTTCTTTTCTTGATTTGCAGTTCTTTACAGTCATACTATAGATATCTACATACAGACATTTTTTGAATGATGCATATCTCCCCTAAGAATTTACAGGTCGATTTGGAAATCTCCATCATTGTTTTTAAGGCTGGTGGTTTTAAGTTCCACGGTGGGATCTGTACATTTTTTTTTTCCCATAAGAGTAAGCTGATATTTCCGTTATTGACCCGCTTTGGCTTTTTAAGAGGCTTATCTTTAGATATCTTTATAACCAGCTGTATTGCTGATGATGCAGTTGTTTCTATGCTGATTTAGTAATTATTACAGCATCTGGAGCATAAGTGAAAATTTAAGCAGAAATAACTGTATGAAAATGCAAACATTAAATGATTAGTAATTAGAATTATTTACATGAAATTGCGCCATTTGTCTAGGTGTAGGTGAATTATTACTTTCTGCTCAAAGGGAAATGTGAAAGGTAAAATATATTTGCACCCTATTCTGGATCATCAATGTCTTTAATCAAAGCGTTCTGCTTGGTTTGCTTTCTATTTCTTATATTATGGTTTTTTTTCCTGTTATCATACCCTATTGCATACCTGGTTCTATACTGCAAGTTGGAGCCTCTTAGGGTACTTCTTGGTAAGTTAGCTATCAATTTAAAGACACATATTTGTTTGACCTAAAAATAGGGACTATCACTGATTAGAGTTAGGACTACCCTATTAGCAGAAGTAACGTGACGAGTGGGGTACGAATTTACGGAGCTGATTAGAGCGACAGTGAGTGCTACGAGAAAAAATTAACAAAACTGACTTGGCCGACAGACAAGAAATGCTGACTGGCGCTAATAATGACAAAAGGAGTCCCCGACAGTGTGGTGTGACGTCATGTAAAATGGTCATTTAAAATGGTGAGCGCTATATCAGTATTTTTAAAGCGGCAATGCCGAGTCCCTAAGCCTAACCCTAACCATGTTCCTAACCCTAACCCTATTCCTAACCCTAACCCTATTCCTAACGCTAACCCTAACTATAATACTTAGCTTCAATGAGAAGCGGCATTGCCGCTTTAAAAATAGTAACACAGCGGCCGCCATTTTAAATGATGTCAAACAGCCCGTCGTCATTACTGGTGGTCGTGGTTTCTCAGCACACAGTCGGGGACTTCTTTTGCCCATATTAAGGTCAGTCAGCGTTTATCATGTGTCGGGCAACTCAGTTTCGTGCACCGTTAATGTGACTACCACCTGCCGTGACATGACGGGTGGCTTATCATGCATTTGCAAATGTGTGTAGCTAAGAATTCTGCATCTTTATCTACAAGTAGAAATAACAGCTTTGTTACTGGTTGGGGGCTTTTTCCTCTGTACTTGCTCCTTTCAGGATAACCCCACCCTTTCAAGCACCCGCTGTGAACCTATAAATTGAAAGAGCAACTTTTCTTTCTGTTTTGTTTCCTTTTGGTTACCTCCCAACAATTCAGTCAGCAGCAGGACAGGTTACACTGTCCTGGTCAGTGGTCCAGGTCACACTGGAGACGTTTCCACGTTGCGATGGTTGCGTGACCAGGCCTCAAGAGGGCTGCCTAGCACCGTAAAGCACTAGGCTGCCTATTGGAAATCTCCCTTCTCCGCCAAACATTGCAGCATAACTCAGAACATCCCCGCCCACGTTACAAACACGTCAGCGGATGGGGAAGTGAGACGGAGCTCTGAAAACTGGACCATCCCGCCCAAATTCGGAACAGTTGGAAGGTATGTGTTTGTTATACAATACTTTAATATATATCAAGGCTGTTAATGTTAGATATGTCAATGTTGAATCTGAAGTCTGCAGTCTTTCTCATGTTGAATATGTTTTCAACATCACAACCAGGGTCTGTTTATTGAAAGGAGATCAAGAATCAATAAACATAAAAATGATATATCAGTAACACTACCCGCTATATAATGTATTGCTGCCCCTGGTGCTCTGGTGGTGCTCCATATTGTTTGTGCTTTACCGAGCTACAGTTTGTCTAAACTTCTGCTCAGTTGGGTGCAGATTTTTTTGCAATGCCATGGATTGGTTTTAAAGGATAACTCCACCTGAAACTTAAATTTCTAGTGTCTGGCGTTCCTCCCAATCCCGCTGGTCCCCTGATGTCTTTAAGAGTCCCGCGATGCTCTCCTGACATTTACTGAGAGTGGTCTTTCTTCAAGCAGACAGTGTGTTGACAAAGCCCCTCCTCTGCAAACATCCCACAGAGGAGGGGCATTGACAACAATGAATAAGAAGATCATGGAGGAGGGGTTTGACAACTCTGCAGTCTCTTTGTAACAGGCAAGCAATAGAAGAAGCAAAGTGAGCGTTCTACAAATTGCGGTACCCACTGGATCCAGAAACTAACTTAACCTCCACGCAAAACTGAAATATCAGTTTTGGGTACATTTTTGGGGCAGTTTAGGAAACTAGACTAAACATGTTCTCCTAATTATGTTAACATGGCTAACACAGAGGGCCTGATTCATTATGGAAAGTTAAGCAAAAGTAAGTAAGTGAGGCAAAACCATGTTGCATTGGAGGGGGAGGTAAATTTAAAATCTTATGGCAGATTTATATTTGGGGTAGGGCATGTCCTAGATCAACTTTAAATTTCAGTGTACAAATAAACTATCAAGTATTTGTGTGCTACATCAAAAAACAAACTCTATTTTCCTTACGTGCAAAATAATAAACTAATTTGCACCCCTTGTATTGCAACATGGTTTTGTCCAGAAAACTTGAGTATGAAATCTTACTCAATTTTTTGCTTAACTTTCCTTAATCAATCAGGCCCAGAGACTGTAAATAAGAATTGTAGAACCTTACCACACACCTTAATCCTACCGTTCCAAATACAGAAAAATATTATATTACATTTGCTTTGTGATATTTATTACACACAAATCTCAACCTTATACAGAATATGTCAAAACACTGCAACGCAAAACAACAGTTATGTCCTGTATTACTATGCAGCCTTCTCAGAGATGAGATCTAATACTAAAAGTGGTTAATAAAATTAAAAATAGGTGTAATCGGGGGGTTAGCTTAATACTCCGCGAGAATATTATTCGACATGTATCGTAAATGGATCAGAAATACGTTCGATGTTTTATCATCTTTTCAAATAATCATTTGTTTTGCAAAAAGAAAAAGCAATATGCTTTAAAGCAAGCACACAAATCCTTTTCTCCTGCTGTATTTACCCCAATGGAACTCTCACCATCCTGTCTCTTGAGTGACCCATTCAACACCCTTAAAAAGCCTGATAAAAGCCACAGCCGCAACACTGACTGCAAATTTGTTTTATGGAATAATATTCCAACTGGGAATAAATAAAATGCATCATTTTGTTCGCCTCTGAATTTTATCTTCCGTTAAAGTCAAAAAGAACATGAAGGGATTTTTTTTTTTTTTTCCCCTTATCATTTCGGCAATTCTATGAGGCATCTCCTCAGTAAATAGTTTCATTACGACCTGTACTAATTGGCATTGGCAGATTAGAATTTAAATACAGCGCAGAAGTCAGGAGAAGACTAAAGAGATAATATTATGCACAAAATGACAAATCACCTGGGTTATTTACAAGAAATGATTTAATGCAAACATGTAAGTAAACTGGAAAAGAGTTCATGTAAGAAAATATTTACAGGAATTGATATTATCTTGGGTGTTTAAATAAACTACATTTTTAATCTACTTGTGCTATTTAATTATTTTGTTTTCTGTGAATTCTATTAAAGTATATCTGCCGAGAAGTTGCTAGATTAGTCATTTTTCTGCAGATCTCTAGAGAGTTTAGCAAACTGATAATATAAGTCAATTTGTTTGAGATTTTTGTAGGAAACAGAATTATGTGCACAGTTGATTATTGAAGTGGCTATGTAATATCAGGATTACATGATGGTTTTATATCAAATGTTGCAAAAGTCGACATGTGTGTGTTTGGAAAATTATTAAATAGAATCCAGTTACTTTTAGTGGAAAATTTTCATCTGTAAATCATTACACTGAAGGAAATAAAAGTGTGTGTTGTGCCATCATGCGATCAAACCATTACACAATTGTGCATCTTTTCTACATAGTACCTGTGCTGCACACTCTAGTGTTGAATCAAAACAGTTATGCGTTTGAACTGTAAACGAGGCATTCAGATTGAAGCTAATCGCTTTGCCGAAGAGAACTATTGTAACATATGTGGTTTGATTGTATACTGATGTGATGTAAAAAAAAATATAATAAAATAAAATGTGATGGTAGATTCATAGTTGGGGTAGGGCATGCCCTAGATCACCTTTATATTTCAGTGTAAAAATAAAGCTAGCAAGTATTTGTGTGCTAGATGAAAAAACAGCCAGTATTTATCTTATGTGCAAAGTAATAAACTAATATGCAGCACTTGTATTATAACATGGTTTTGTCCAAGAGAAAATTTACTCATTTTTTTGCCTTACTTTCTTACATTCCTTAATGAATCTCAGGCTCTATATACAGATAGACAGACAGACAGACAGACAGACAGACAGACAGACAGACAGACAGATAGATAGATAGATAGATAGATAGATAGATAGATAGATAGACAGCTATATATATATATATATATACACACACTCTATATACACCCACATATTCCAAACAATATGGTCTGTATCATGTAGTACCCAGGAGAGGTTTATCTAACAATACCTTACCATGTTTATTCAAAGGGGGAGTATGAATAATACGTACGAGACAATTTCAACTTGGAAAAAACGAAAACCAAACTAAGATGCATTGTCATATTGATTTTTTTCCTGGGATAAATGGTTTTTGTAATATTAATATAGAGCAACCTTTATTGCATTGACTCTCCAGGTACAGTTAGAGGCTTCCCAGAAATCAATTTAAAAAAAAAACAAAAAACCTTCATTTTTCTTGCGGGAAAGCTTTTCTCACCGAGAGAATTTCATAAACACTAATCTGTCAAGATTTATATAAATTAGCAATCTGTGATGCTCATTGATCGAGTCATTACAGTACACACAAGACCAGGACTATAGGCTCTGAAATAAAGGACACTGCAATATTTATCCAGTAGAGGGCCACAGACTTGCATATCTTGACATATTAGTGTGTGCTCTGTGTCTAGTTTTGCATAAAAATGAATAGATATCTTTTTTTTTCTATTACACTTTCAGTAAAATTGCGTATTTGCAAAATAGTCATCTATTTTTTTTGTATTATGGTAAAAAGTTTCCCGACATTGTGCTACCGCCTCAATAGTTTGTGATTTTTTTAGTGTGTTGCTATTCATCATCGTTATCATCGATATTTGTTTTGTATAGCGCCTGCATATTCCGCGGCGCTTTACAATTGGGAATAAACATAGTAATAAAACAATACTGGGTAATACAGACAGACAGAGAGGTAAGAGGGCCCTGCTCACATGCTTACAGTCTGTAGGACAATGGGAGTCTAATACCTGTGGGTAAGTTGTACATATTGCATAGTGGTCCAACAAGATTTCAAAGGTACAAATTGCTTAGTGGTCTATATGATCCAGTCACACAGCAATGTTGGTGAAGGGGTCAGAGGGTTGCTGTCTTGTGTGAACTGTGTAGAGGGTGGTAATAGGGTACCCTAGGGAGGTTAAGAGGGTGGTTTATTAATTTTATAAGCTGGTCTGTAGAGGTGGGGATTTCAGAGATCGCTTGAAGGTTTGAAGACTAGAGGAAAGTCTTAACAACTGTATTAACACTATTTAATATTATTAATGTGAGTTTGGTACAGCAGATCCCTTGCGGAATCCAGGTGATTTCACCATTTGTGTAATAGTATCTTAGAAATATGGGCAGTAAAATGGTTAGAACTTCTGTCTCACAGCGCTGGGGTCATGAGTTCAATTCCTGACCATGGCTTTAGCTGTGTGGAGTTTGTATGTTCTCCCCGTGTTTGCGTGGGTTTTGTTCGGGTGTTCCAGACAAAACCTACTAGTAGGTTAATTGGCTGCTATCAAATTGACCCTAGTCTGTGTGTGTGTGTGTTAGGGAATTTAGACTGTAAGCTCCAATGGGGCAGGGACTGATGTGAGTGAGTTCTCTGTACAGAGCTGTGGAATTATTGGCGCTATATAAATAAATGGTGATGATGATGATAATAAACCCTTTAATGCAATTATACAATTACAAGTTAACCCGTGCATGATACTCATGCATTCTAGTCAAATCTACTTAAGGTGTTAAAAAGGTTCTTGTCATCTTCATCGCTACATACACACGCCGCTAGGCTTTTATATATTAGATAATGCTAAGAATTTAGTAGGTCAGTGTAGTATATAACTCTGCCCAGCAGGTGGCGCTGCAGCTTGAGCACTCTGTCACCCGGTAGTTTTTTCCACACACACACACACACACACACACACACACACACACACACACACACACTAACACACACCGCTAGGCTTTTATATATTAGATAATAGTCACCAGGTAAAGATGTCAGCTATGCGCTTCCTGCCATCTCTACATAGAGCATTTAGATTGAATGCTAAATGTTGCTGCGTGAAGAACCTTCCCAGTAGTGAAAGAAAAATCTGTGACATTAGGACAAGAGAAATTTTAGGAAGAACTACCTACTGCCTCTACACTAGGCGACACTAACAGATACATGTATACAGACACACACTCACATATAGATCAGCTCAGTAGAACTAGTCAGTTACATTCTATTGTGGCTTTCAGGTGAAAGCAACTTCAGCGATAATCTTGGAAAATATACTTTTTCTATTTTGCCCACAGACAGAAAATATTCTTCTTTCAATATTCTACAGATAGAGAGTCCTACAATATCTGTCATCAAAAAGCAAAAAAAATAATAATAATAATAATAATAATAATATCTGCTTTGGTAAAAAAGAACTCTCCATGGGCTTGAGTCATTAAGGAAAGTAAGGCAAAAAAAGGAGTAAATGTTCTACGGGACAAACCATGTTACAATGCCAGGGTTGCAAATTAGTTTATTATTTTGCACATAAGCGAAATACTGTCTGTTTATTCATCTAGCACACAGATACTTGATAGCTTTATTTGTACACTGAAATTTAAAGTTGATCTAGAACACGCCCTATCCCAACAATAAAACTGTCCACACATTGTAAATGCCCCCCCCCCCCTCCAATGCAACATGGTTTTGCCTATGTGCAAATTTACTTCTTTTTTATGCTTTGCTCTCCTTAATGACTCAGGCCTCATGAAACCACCACGTCAAGAAAAGCTAAAAATAACTGTTGAGGTAACAATGTAGGCTCACATATTAATTTCTGCAAATAAGCATATTTGACCACTGTGTCCACGTTCTCCTTTTCGAGGGCACCTCCTTCGAGATGCATTGGACCATTTGCCGTCCCAGATGGGAATGAAAATGACGGTAAGTATAAAAAAATCACTTCAAACTCTTGCATATTATTACATCTGGATTAACCCTTTAACAACCATTTTCTATAAAATATATTGAAATTATAAGGACTTTGGGGCTGTTTTCAGGTCATGTGTCACATTTTTACTTTACATTTTATTACATTGGTAGATTTGTATAAAGTGCATCAGGTTGGTGCAATATGGCTCCCATTAAAAGGATAGGTCAACGTCCAAGCTCTGTCCCTTCCAAAAATGTGCAAAAATATGCAAAAGAAAGGGGCTCTGCATTAAAACCCACTCTCCGTCTCTAGAATTTCATTTAAATATCCTGTACTCAGAATTATATTTCCGCATGTAACCACAACACTATGGGTATTCCTATGCCAAACCGCATTCAGCAAGTAGCGTCCGATCTGCATAGCTCTTCCCACCAGAAGTGGCAAGAGTTTCCATCCTGATGAGATACAATTTTCCATGAAAACAGGCTTAATAGGGAAAAAATGGATGCGGGACATCTCAACCGCAGTTGTACTGTAGACCTGCATTTTTAAAGGTCACCCATCCTTCACTTAAAAGGGTGATGAAAGAAAAAGTATAACGACCCTCAATCAGCACCCAACCCTATAGGAAGCATGCCTGAGGAGATTATTGTCCCTTTTATTCATTTTAAAATATTTGTGTTGTATACTTTATTTATGTGATGCAGAAAATATGTCCAGAGCTTGTAACTCAGAAGGGATATTGAGTCTGTTCCCACCATTGGAGGTTCGGAAATGTTTCATCTCAGGGTAGTGCAGATAACTACATGCAACATAGGTGGTGGGCCAGGTTGCCTCATCAAGGGGTCAGGTGCACTTGCTGTCACCTCTGATATCTCCTGTTGTACCACAGTGTTCTGCAGCCGGATGAGTCCTGGCGATCCCGGAACCTCAACAAGATGTGTGCATTCTCTAGAAGTTTGAGGATAATCAACCACTAAGACCACTTCCCAGCGTTCAGAAAGCAGCAGAGAGCAACGCATTGGTCTGAAAAGTCTGCCTGGAACTTTCAGATAGAAGTTTGGTGCGTTCCATAAATTACACACATCATGTAGAGGTTCTGGAAACAAGTCCAGCACACATTGTGTCTTTCCAAAGTGACTAGCTATGTGGGTCTGTGCAATGGAAGCATATTTGTAATTTGGTTGGTAGTGGGGTCTTGACAGTGTGGGGTATGTGTAAGGTTTGCAAAGTAGCTGGCAACAGTCTGGGGGAAATTTTATCCATCTGCCATTTGCCAAACTTCCCCAACTTTTCACTAAAAGTACAGTCCTAGTGGAAAAACAGGATCACATTCCTTCCCCTAAGCTATTACCAAGGGTTCTTGTTTACTAGAATTTTATAAGTTTTTTTTCCTAGTTTACAAATGTATATATCATTATATGTTAGAGCTGTGTAAAGGTAGGCTCTACACCCCCCTTGTGCACCACCCTGCCCTTCTTCTTAGCTCGTCGGGAGCAGGGGCGGAATCTTCTTGTGAGTGTGATGCCGGGTTGGGACATCATTGCCCAGCATCACACTACCTACCCGTTACCAGCATGGAGGAGGTAATGTAACCAGAACACGGAATCCCACAAGGTCAGCTCACCTCCTGCTGTTGTAAGCATTCTGATGATCTCATTGGCTACAGGTTGTTTATCCCCGCCCACTTTAAACCTGAGGATACCTTGGATAAACAGGTGTAACTACAGAATACAATAAGATGCTCAGACGATAGTCAATCACACCTTAATGACAGTATTTTTTGACTGGTCATTAAGGACTGTAATATGGCTCTGTTATAACTTGATTTACTTTGTCTGGTGTGAACCATTTTTTTGTTTCTAAATACACAAATATGTTGCTTGAAAAATTTTCTCTGCGGCCCCTCATAAGAGGATAAAATATGAATGGTATGCTGGTTATATTGATCTGCATATTGTCCTGCATAGAATGAAGACATTTTAGGAATTTGCAATTGTTAGGGAGAATTTCGACAAAACAGTTGGCTGGTGTTTCCATGGATAGATTTTTGAAATGTTATAATATGAACAATTTTGTTTACATACCTTCCAGCAGCCAGATCAAATCCATAAAAGGATTCACTACATCGATCACATTTAGGTCCCGATACAGAAGGATCCCGACAATGGCAATGACCATTGTTATCACTGCAGGTGGCATTAATCGAACCTTTGGGGTGGCAGAAACATGGCACACAGCCCATATTTTCATTACTAGATAAATGAAACCCTAGAACAAAAAAAGAGATGTTTTCATTTTTGTTGTTTGTAATAACAAAACCACATAAAAATATTATAACTATGGAAATAACTAATTTCTCATCCAGAAGGGATGTAAAAATGATTTACCAAAGGGCTGGCTATACAATGATTTACTAGTCTTACATAGAAGGTCATATGAGGTCAGTATATAATGTATCTTTAAACAGGTTCATCAAGAAAGAAAGTAAAAACACATGGATACAATTTGTGAATTGGAAAAAAGGAACTTTCTTCATCGGGGATGTAGATAAGGGGTATTAATAATGAACGAGACTAAACCAGGGTTATACAGCTATACAGCAGGTCAATAGACACATGCAGAGGATAAGGAAACACAAGATCAGACTATATGGCCGGACTGGTAAATCCCTGGTGGTTTCCACCGCCCGAGGGTCCAACCACTTAACCTAGCCCCTGCCCCTTTAAGACTGACAGCGGCAGTGTTGTGATGTCATTAGGTCACATCCACGATGTTGTCAGTGGAGGAGCCCACAGAAGACAGCCGGAGAAGGTGAGTAAAGGTAAGGGGGGAAGGGAATTTGATGAGTGTTGGGAAGTGGAGGGTCTGTGAAGAGGAGGAACTGGGAAGTCTGTGGAGAGTTGGGAAGTGGAGAGTCTCTGAAAACTGGGCAAGTGAGAGGTCTGTGGAGAGCAGAGATGTTGGGAGTGAGAGTCTGTGGAGAACACTGAAGCAGGGAGTATCTGGAGACCAGGGAAGTGGGTGGGGGGGGTCTGTGGAGAGCAGGGAAGGTGGCAGTGACAGTCTGTGTAGAGTAGAGAAGTTGGAAGTAAGATTCAGTGAAGAGTCTATGGAGAGTAGGGAAGTTAGGAGTGAGAGTCTGTGGAGAGCAGGGACGTTGGGAGTGACATTCTGTGGAGAGCAGGCACATTGGAAGGGAGAGTAGGTGGAAAGCAGGAACGTTGGGAGTGAGAGTCTGTGGAGAGCAGGGACATTGGGAGTGAGAGTCTGTGGAGAGCAGGGAAGTTGGGAGTGAGAGTCTGTGGAGATCAGGGACATTGGGAGTGACATTCTGCCGAGAGCAGGCACGTTGGGAGGGAGAGTAGGTGGAAAGCAGGAACATTGGGAGTGAGAGTCTGTGGAGACCAGGGAAGTTGGGAGTGAGAGTCTGTGGAGAGCAGGGAAGTTGAGAGTGAGAGTCTGTGGAGAGCAGGGACATTGGGAGCAAGAGTCTGTGGAGAGCGGGGAAGTGGGTGAGGAGTCTGTGGAGGGCAGGGAAGTTGGGAGCGAGAGTCTGTGAAGACCAGGGAAGTGGGTGGGGAGTCTGTGGAGGGCAGGGAAGTTGGGTTGGGAGAGTCTGTGAAGACCAGGGAAGTTGGGTTGCGAGAGTCTGTGGTGAGCAGGGACGTTGGGAGTGACATTCTGTGGAGAGCAGGCACATTGGGAGGGAGAGTAGGTGGAAAGCAGGAACGTTGGGAGTGAGAGTCTGTGGAGAGCAGGGACATTGGGAGTGAGAGTCTGTGGAGACCAGGGAAGTTGGGAGTGAGAGTCTGTGGAGAGCAGGGAAGTTGAGAGTGAGAGTCTGTGGAGAGCAGGGACATTGGGAGTGAGAGTCTGTGGAGACCAGGGAAGTTGGGAGTGACATTCTGTGGAGAGCAGGCACATTGGGAGGGAGAGTAGGTGGAAAGCAGGAACGTTGGGAGTGAGAGTCTGTGGAGAGCAGGGACATTGGGAGTGAGAGTCTGTGGAGACCAGGGAAGTTGGGAGTGAGAGTCTGTGGAGAGCAGGGACGTTGGGAGTGACATTCTGTGGAGAGCAGGCACATTGGGAGGGAGAGTAGGTGGAAAGCAGGAACGTTGGGAGTGAGAGTCTGTGGAGAGCAGGGACATTGGGAGTGAGAGTCTGTGGAGAGCAGGGAAGTTGGGAGTGAGAGTCTGTGGAGATCAGGGACATTGGGAGTGACATTCTGCCGAGAGCAGGCACGTTGGGAGGGAGAGTAGGTGGAAAGCAGGAACATTGGGAGTGAGAGTCTGTGGAGACCAGGGAAGTTGGGAGTGAGAGTCTGTGGAGAGCAGGGAAGTTGAGAGTGAGAGTCTGTGGAGAGCAGGGACATTGGGAGCAAGAGTCTGTGGAGAGCGGGGAAGTGGGTGAGGAGTCTGTGGAGGGCAGGGAAGTTGGGAGCGAGAGTCTGTGAAGACCAGGGAAGTGGGTGGGGAGTCTGTGGAGGGCAGGGAAGTTGGGTTGGGAGAGTCTGTGAAGACCAGGGAAGTTGGGTTGGGAGAGTATGTGGAGAGCAGGGAAGTTGGGAGGGAGAGTCTGTGGAGAGCAGGGAAGTTGGGTTGGGAGAGTCTGTGGAGGGCAGAGAAGTTGGGAGCGAGAGTCTGTGAAGAGCAGGGAAGTTGAGAGTGAGAGTCTGTGGAGAACGGGGAAGTGGTGGTGAGGAGGTTGGAGGTTGTGTTAATGTCTATGATTTATTTCTCAAATACCTAAACTGGGTGGATTTTAGTGTTACATCCGTACATGATGATGCGGGAATTAGATTTCCTTTCAGAAATATATTTTAAAACATATTGGCACGTAGAAAGTTCAGTACAATATTATTTGTGAATATTTGATTTTATACATAAAGTAAAAGTTGTGGTTGTGTTGAAGAGCAGAAACTGAGGTTCTGGACATTACAGTTTTGTTGTTGATACATTCAACTTATATATAAAAATACATTATATTGCATTATTCTGGCTAATATGCCAATTCATTTAATGGTAGGGGGGGGGGGGGCGCATGGTAGTGCCTATTAATTTAAGGTGGTTTATAGCAATATTAAACACTGGGGTGGTTTGATGGCTAGTAAATGAATGTGGGTAATGTTGGTAATAAGTAAAGCAGTATGGCTATTTATGAAATGTTGGGGCAGTTTAGAGGAGTAGGTCTATTTATTAAATATGAATGCTATTAATTGAATGTCTGGGTTGATTGGAGGTAGGGAAACCTAATTATTAAACCTGGGTTCTATTGATTTAAAGTTGAGAATGGTTGAGAGGAGGGAAGCCTGGAGTGTTCACTCATTGTTTCATATTTCAGGTACTTGTTTTTTTTTCAAACAGAGCCCAATTGCCATGATCCAGACAATCAGCAACTGAGCTTAAGACGCCAGCAGCCACCAGCAGTGAAAGCTGTAAGAACGGGTAGGAGAGAGCGGGATAGTCAGCCAACTGTCCTGATTTTGGTAGGACAATCACAATTCTGGGTGACTGTCCTGCTCAGTCAGGACTTTGTCCCCACTGTAGAGACGGAATGGCCAGTTGTGTGCATCTACATTGCATGCAGCATTGCCCACGTATTTGAAGTGGGTGGGAAGGGGTTGGAGAGTGGCCTCACACTGGCTAAAATGATAGTCACACCCCACACACATTGTCCCAGATGTAAAGGAGAATCACCTGCTGAGGTGACCAGGGCAGTTCTCTTTATAAAACTGGCCACACCTATCCTGCCGCCGGAAATGCCCCTGCAGCTATGTCGGGGACCTGGAGCAGGTGCTGGCTGTGCTGTGGGAGAAAGGGAGCATCTGTCCCACAGGCCGGTCCCATAGTGGGCTACGTTGGACTACTCACTGGGCTACTGGCATTTTTTTTCCCTTTAAAATATTACTAATAGGCTGCTGAGCTGAGTCTCCCCCCCCCCCCCTCCCGGATAAAATTTGGTAGCCAGCCCTTGTCCTGGTGGGCCCTTCATGACCTAGTCCAACACTGAGGTCCGGTTATAATAATTACAGTCCAGTAAGTAAACCAATGGTCACCCTCAGAAGCCAAAGTTTTCAGGTTCACATAAGTTGATTAAAAGTCGATGAGAGTAGCAGAAAAGAGGCAGGGCGCACACCCTGCCACTAGGCACACCTATGTACATATACCAATTACATGCACCTGATGGGTGCAATGTATGGGAACCGAGTTTTATGCAAGCATTAACCTGTTCATATTTTCAAAGAAATGAGAAGATGAGGGACTATTGAACATAAAGGGTGCCACTTCTAGACACAGCTACTTTGTACAATTTAGGGCAGAGGTACAAAACAGGCATCCCAAGTCGCATCATAGTTCTGGTTAGTTATATCTCCTCTTTGGTCTTATCCCTGATCATAATTACAGTGACCCCAATATCAAATATTTATTGCACTGCATTCACACTGTTTGAGACCCTGAAACATATAATATAATGTTGCCCCTTTTCGTGTGCACAAGTTCTACACATTTGATTGTATTTAAAATAATATCTCAAACAGATATCATAAAAAGCCACTTTGACAATACACACATATACAACAGATATTTGTAAGCAGTAGAGTTAACTTCGACATTCTTGAAAATTAAAACATGAAAATATTTCATTATTTCAATAAAACGCAAAAATCTGGAAATGTAGCTTAAAAAAAAATAGGTTTAGCTTACAATTTTGGCTACTCTACAAGACAACCAGCAACCTAGCCGCTTGCCAGCATTTTCAAGAAAGTGACATCTTGCAAACTCACTCAACAGGAGTTTACAATATCAAAGCCAACAGAAAATGTTTGACAAAGCAAGTAATTTATTTTATTGGCTCGAAATTCAGAGCTTGCATTTTTCTTCCTAGAAATCTCCTGTATGTAGGGCACTCATAAATAGTTATTTTGGTCAATATAAACTTTGAAATTCTTTTCGAGTGCCCTGTGATATTTTCTTCATGCTTCAGCTAACGGATTAAATATTTAATTCAGAGTCTTTTTGTTTCACTTTTTTTACATTTTTTGTTTTAACGGTTGTGTGCCAAATATTTAGACAAAACTATGCAGGAAACGGTCATTTAAACATGAGAATAACTGCATTAAATTCCTAAGTTAAGGTGTTTTCATTCACAAAGGCTTAAGGCAGCACAAACTGTAAATGTGTTTTTGATTTATTCAGTGTTATTTAATTCAATAAACATGGACTTATTTACAATAGTTAAGTCAAAGAAACCTATTAAAGGAAGGTTGCACTCTTTAAAAATTGTACAGTAATACAGTAAATATTGATCAATAAATACTGGTTATTGAATACTAATAACAAACTAAAAGGTTATACCATAAATGCATTATTTTATCTCGCTAATAAAGCCCGGAATGGTAAGTATATCTTTCCATCTAAATAAAATTAAATTAAATAAAACTATTCAGTATTGATTAAGTCTGCCTAATAGAGAACCAAAGCATCCCATCGTCATGGAAACCACTTTGCTCTCACCATACACCATGGTTACACTCATGCTCATGGCTAATGAAGGCTAATTATCATAAACAAATATGTGTTTGTGTACAATTTCACACTTTCCAAGTGGTGCAATAGTGAAGACATGGCGCTGTATACTTCCCTTCTTTCCCATGCATGGCACATGCAAACTTGAAATCTTGGGGCAGGACAAATAATTTTTCTGTAGTGAATGAAAAGGTGTTAGCACTGTGAGATTTCAGACTTTCAGTAAACTGTATAAGTAAGGCTTATATATACATTCAACTAATGATTAAAAGACCATTCCTGCCAATATGTCAGCTTTTATAACTATGGTTATCCACTCTCTCATTATCTGCTGCCTCACTTCTGCAACTGCAACCATCTCTCCCTACTTCAATCCATTCTCTACGATGTGTCAAGACTATATTTACTCTCCCAAAAGTCCGCTTCTGTCTTCCTGCTGTGCAAATCTCTACAGAATCCAATTTAAACTGCTTACCTTCACCTATAAACCCCTCAGCCATTAGCACCCCGCTACATCTCAACTCCCCACTGAAAGCCACATCATACTCCCACTTCCAAGACCAAGACTTCTCCCATTCAACTTGATACTTATGGAATATATTTTCACTTGTAATCAGACTCTCCTTCAGGTTCCAGTGTTGTAAACACTCCTTAAAAACCCACCCGTTCATTAATTTTCCCACCCTTGCTGGCCCAGCCACTTTATGTTTCCCTATGCTTTATGTCACTTTATGTCACTCTAACCCTCATCCACTCTTTTCGTTCTCCCTCTCTCCCCTGGCCCCTCTCTTCTCTCCCCCTTCTTCACTGGCTCCCTTTCGTGCCTGTTTTTGTTTCACCCTCCCTTAGGATGTAAGCTCTTATGAGCAGGGCCCCCCCTCCCCTCCTGTCTCCATACCGGTTCTTCTGCTCTGTCTTTACTCCATATGTCTTCCTGGAGTTCCTGAAGCATTGGTACTTTGTGTTTATTGTTCTGTACTTTGTCACCCTGTTTTGTACTACTGTTTGTACTGTGTACGGCGCTGCGGAAACCTTGTGGCGCCCAACAAATAAAGGATAATAATAATAATACTCTTGTCTCAGCCTCACCCCTCCCCATTAGATTACAAGCTCTAAAGATCATGGCCCTGTTTCTTCCTGTCTTCTTGGTTATTTTACACCTCGTCCGTCTGTACGTCCTTTTATCTTGCCTCACTTATTTCTGTATTATGTACAAGTTGATGTTTCTTGAATGTCCTGCACTTTGCCTGTTAGTCTTCTGTGTCTTTGTAATATGTTTTATGGTGCTGTGGATTGATGTGGCACCTTTTATAATGAAATAATAATTTTACTTACAATAATAGTAATAGTTACTATTGTTCTTTTGTAGTCAATGAATGTATTTCTGGATTTATTTAAAAAAAAAGGGGGGAAAGACCCAGCCTCCTGTCTCAACTATAGACCCTTTTAAAAGCAGATATCAAAATATACGCTAAGCTAATAGTGAATAGACTCAATGGGCTTCTCCCGGCTCTGGTTTATCCTGACCAGGTGGGTTTTGTACAGGGGCGCCAGGCCTCGGACAACACACAAAGGGTTCTTAATATTTTAGAATGGGCCTCAGAAACTAGTTCGGAATTTCTCACCCTCTCTCTTGATGCTGAGAAAGCTTTTGACAGGTTACCCTGGGGATACATGGAGAGGGTCCTTCTTCGGTTTGGTTTTCAGGGCAAATTTCTGAAAGCCATATCTGCTCTGTATTCTAATCCCTCAGCTAAGGTGTTTAGTAATGGTTTCTTGTCCGATAGATTTCTAATCACAAATGGTACAAGACAGGGCTGCCCTCTGTCGCCACTGATCTTCATTTTAGCAATGGAACCCCTTGCGACAACTGTTAGATCCTTGCTACTGTTTCCAGGTATCACTACTAAGAATACCTCACACAAGTTATGTCTGTTTGCAGATGATGTTTTGCTCTTTGTAACCAGCCAGGAGACTTCGTTGCCGACCCTACATGATATCCTGGGCGCCTACAGTCGCACTTCTTATTATAAGTTAAATTCTTCTAAATCTGAAGCTCACCCAATAAATATCCCCCCTTTGAAGGTTAGTCACCTTAAAAATTCCATTTCATTATTCCTGGAAGACAACGGCACTTCCGTATCTGGGCATTCAAATTACCCCAACCCTGGACAATACGATTAACTTGAATTTTTTACGGTGTTAATACAACAACTTCTTACTTTAACCAAATCCTGGGTCTGCTGCGAGTTCTCCTGGCTGGGAAGGCTGGTGGCCTTCAGGAAGCTATTCTTGTCAAAAATGACTCTTGTTTCTGCCCCTGAAGTCGCATTATTGCATCACTTTCCTCCGGAATTTCCATTCCATGCCAAATATGTGTTCGGTCATATTTTGATTTCCACAAGGGCTTCTGTAGCTCAAAGCTGGAAATCCCCACTCCCCCCTTCCTTAAAGAAGGTAGTGGCCAAAGTTCAATATAACATTGAAATAGAGACTGTGGTTATGCCGTATTTTACTTCCCCTTCATCCCCAATAATGAGATGGTTTAGTTGGTACAAGTATATTACAGAAAATGAAGGAGCACCTTCAGCCCAATCCAACTCTATTCCGCCTCTCCATTCACCCTCGCTTAATGAATCTCCTCAGGGGTCTCCATAGCTCCCTTTAGGTGGCTGAAGCGGGGGTATTCTCTTTTTCCCTTTTTCCTGTGAATAAGTGACTTCTAAAGTTTTTGACTATTCATATTGAATTTTTTAGAGATATTATATTGTTTGCTGTGTTCCTCCCCACTATGTACCCCCCCTTCCCCCTTTTATCCTTCCCTTTCACCCTCCTTCTTTACTTTCTGTATCCCTTAAATTTTGAAAACTAATAAAAATATGATTGAAGTTATAAAAAAAAATTTGAGTGCATATGGCATAGACCTTCTGTGGTGCAACACTGAAAAGTTTAGATTACAACTGCCTGGGATTAAAAAAATCAACAAAAGAATTGTTATTAAAAATGTTAAATGTTAAAAAAAACAAAAAACAAAAAAAACTGCAGTGCCATATATAATCACCAGCTGATTATTTAGAGCCCTTCCAATCAAAAACTGTAAATGCAGTATATTCAAACTGCAAATATCTTATACAGTGTAATTTGCAGGATTCAGACACACCATATACTTGTATGTATGTGTATTTTAGGTTGCTATGCAGCTATCAAAATGTGAATTGCATTTTGACAAAAAGGTTGAAATAGCTCTCATGAAAATCTGATTGTTTGTCCCTGTGATAATCTAGGGCTGGTGCTACCACAAGGTGATCTACGGCAGTTGCTTAGGAGGGCTAAGGTTTTGGGGACACCTAAGACATTGACTGAGTGACATAATGTCGCTCATTCAGTATTTTTATTTTCCAGCCGCATGGAAGAGCAATACAACAATGTTTTCAAGTGTGAAAGACATGGGCATTATGAACATTAACCAGGCAATAATTTCTTGCTATTATTTAGGATCTTCCAACAACTCTATATTTAAATTAGATTATTTCACAGTGCTTAAGATCGGAATAAACCTTTGTCTCTAGCGTTCAAGGACAGGGGTGCGTTACTGGCCTTAAGAATCTTGACATCACTTCCATGTCTTTACATAGTCTGTCCTGATTAAGTGCCTGCTGCAAATGTCAGTAGGTTACTTTACACTCGAAGGGGGGAGTGGGTGATCAAGAGAAGAAAAAAAAACATTCTGTTGTCATATTTATTAGTGTACACCCCCAAATAATTTAAAATTAAAACATTTAAAAAATATACTTAATGGAGGTTAAGTTGCATTTTTAACCTCTGTTCAAGTTATTGAGTGGCATATTAAAACCAATGTGCCTCTAATGCACCTTCTAATGCGCGCTCCTACTTTCACAAATTGCCTATAAATTTCACTTGAACCAAATGTATTCCTTTAACATTTTTACTCATCACAGGTTAGAAGTATACGCGGACCATTTTTTAAGTACAATTAATTTTGATTCTCTAGCCAGGAAAGCTGCAAAATTTTCTCTGTGGATTTCAAAGTATTTTTTTTGTCTAAAAAAAAAAAAAAAGGCTAAAAGCTCAATACATTATTTTATTGTATCTGTTCTTTTCTTGTGACAATTATATTAACATGAAATCATGATCTTCTGTGCTAATTAATATACATTTACATCCTGACAGTATTTTTTTTTTATTATAAATGTATTGGAAACTGAAAATTACTTTGACAATTAATAATAGTGCAGTGCATAATTATATTTTCGGATGTATCATTTTTGTGAATTTGTCTTTAGATTTCTTTTTGTAAAGTGTATAAAAAATACATACATAATTTAATAAAAAAAAAAAAAAATAATAGTCAAAATCAAGGAAACAACCAAAATTAAGGTCCAGTTAAAAAAAATGACGAAGCCAAGCTTGGAAGAGCTGTGCAAATAGAAGAGATTGGTCAGTCTAGGTTTCTTGAAAGTCTAGTTAAGGGAAAACTAAATATATATTCACTAGTGTAATAATAATTGTAATCATAATATATAATTCAGACTAATAATGCACTCATTAATATTATAAATAATTAATATATTATATTATTATTATGAAAGTGTTGTTTTTTTTCCGAAAACATAAATAAGTAGGAGCCACACCACTGTATTACAGCATAGTATAAGGACACCTATGAGTTATAGGACCACTAAACTCCGACTAAACTTTAAATAGAAACTGCGAAGATAAAATACACTATTCAACTTTAACCTGACTTTTCACTGCAGGTGTTTAAAGAAATAAATTATTACCTGCCCAGTAAATTACAGCAAAAAAGTCCCTTGGACATTTTTAGGAAAGTGTCCAGATAGGACCTGATAAAGGTAAACAACCCCACTGAGAATGTAGTCTTTTGAGCTGCTGTGACATCACTGTGCCTCTGTGCACTAATTCAGCAATAAGTTAAGTGCGTTTTTGCATATATATATATTTATTTATTTTTTCTTTGTAAACAATATTTTTGTTACAGTCTGGGCTTTCAGTATCACCATGCATGCATGAGCCCGCTGTGACTAGCCTGGCAATGCGGTAAGATGCCCTCACGGTCAGTATCGGCGGGCAGCTGAGTATCACCTAGAGATGCCCGGCCCAATGCTAGATATCACTGAGCCCCTTCTGGTACCACTGACCAGGACAATTGTATATAGTGTTAAAATATCTTCAAAATAATAAAGCATAGCACCCACAATAATTAATACATCTATAATTGTGCCCCCAATATTGAAGAAAGAAATCATAATAAATAAATAATTAATATTGCCGCTGTATGCTCTCTAATAGGGGAAACTGTGCTTAAGTGTTGAGTTCCTCTTTAATACACCAGTAATTAATATGAACCAGTAAGTTTTCATTCAAGGCTTTGGTCTGATAGTGGGTTTGACCTTACCACTGTCAGATTGTCTGGATGTTCTCTCAGTAGAAAAGTGTAGTAATAAAGGAACTCCTAAAACTGGATCTTAGGCTATTTTAATTGGATACTGGAATGACCCTGCAAGCATCCTCACATTCTAGAACTTTTAGGGCTAGATTTACTAAACTGCGGGTTTGAAAAAGTGGAGATGTTGCCTATAGCAACCAATCAGATTCTAGCTGTCATTTATTTAGTGCATTCTACAAAATGACAGCTAGAATCTGATTGGTTGCTATAGGCAACATCTCCACTTTTTCAAGCCCGCAGCTTAGTAAATATACCCCTTAGTCTGGAGAAGACTCCTCACTGATACCTATCAAGCTGTACATGGATGGTTTTCCTGCTCTTTACTTTTGGCTCTCCAACTGTACTACAGTAAATGTAACTCATTCATCCTGCCACAGGTTAGCTGCTGATCAAATTAACCCTAGTATGTATATCTGTGGTAGGGAATTTAGATTTTCAGCTTTACTGGTGCAGGGACTGAAGTGAATGATTAAATATCCTCTGTAAAGCACTGTGTTATATGTAGGCGCTATATAATAGCTAACTAAATAAATAATGCTAAGTACTTATGGTTATCTTTAACAACTAATTCAGTCTGATATCCTGTATGTCAAAACAATTTTTTGTTACATTTTTGTTATTTTCCAGACGCACCCAGTTTTTCATGGGCAGAAATAGAACAGTCTGTAGCCATAGACATCGCAAGAATGCTCACAGCAGAACATATTATTTCAGGACATGGGGGTACTGAGCTTGTGGGAGGCATTAACCGGCCCACTTGTGTGATTATATTAGTAAGGACAGGGCTGCATGTGACAGAGCCAGTGTTGTGATGTGAGGAGGGGAATGGAGGCTGCAGGAAGCCACAGACTGAGAGTTATATATTGGATGGAGCAAGGTCCTCCTGACAGCACAGAGTATATAAGGCGATGAGTGATGTGTTCGTGAGGACATGGCTCCATGTGACAGGGGCAGTCAGATGATGTGAGGAGGGGAATGGAGGCTGCAGGAAGCCACAGACTGAGAGTTATATAGTGGATGGAGCAAGGTCCTCCTGACAGCACAGAGTATATCAGGAGATGAGTGATGTGTTCTTGAGGAAAGAGCTGCATGTGACAGGTGCAGTTAGATGATGTGAGGAGGGGAATGGAGGCAGCAGGAAGCCACAGACTGAGAGTTTTACAGTGGAAGGAGCAGGGTCCCCCAGCAGCACAGAGTATATCAGGCGATGAGTGATGTGTTAGTGAGGACAGGGCTGCATGTGACAGGGGCCGTGTTGTAATGCAAAGAGGGAAATGGAGAACAGGGGGTGGGGAAGACTTTGAGTTAGATAGTAAAAGGCTCAGAGTCCTCCAACAGCACATCGTAGAATTTTGGGCTTTCCATTAAGTTGATGCAGGAAGATTTTGGGGTCCAAACACCTTTACTTTAAACAAAGTTACACATCCAATTTATTTAACTATCTAATTGATTTAAGGGATTATTTAAATAATCTACTATGAAGTGAAGTGTACCAGCGTTCTAAGCTTTGCAAAACATTATTAGTGTAAGTTAAGTGACTACAATGCGCGAAGCTCACTTTTAATACTGACAAATAAAGTGTTTTTTTTTTATGTCACAACAATTGTAATTGCAAATATACATCTGCTGAAGTGTAGGTATACAGGTCTCTATGGTATCCTGGGCCTGTCTGGCATAGCAATGATCCCTGCTGTGGGCTAGGTACCGTATTATCCATCATGTGATTATGCATTACCTCGGCTGATGTATAAAATTCGCTAGATCATTCAACCACGGCTAAGTGGAAAACTGGGTTTGCGGACATGAAAGAGCCGGTATGTTTTAGATCCTATTAGTAAACAGAACTGTAATTCATAATTCATTGACAGTTCCGCTGTTCAAGACGGGTCCAAGCCGGAATTATTTGCAAAAAGTCTCTTTGGTGCTAAAGTGTCCTGTATGGTTAAAATCATACCAGTGTGGGGTGCAATTGCCCTGTCTGAAATCCAGACCTGGCCGTCGCTGGTGGCGCTGAGGAGGTTAATGTGATAAGCATTTTAGCTTCCTGAAACCATTACTTTATAGTGGACCATGGGGAAAATAAAATCAGCCTTGCATGATTAACACACGAGAGACACTTTTGTAAGATGATTTGCCCGTGATCCATGAACTGCGATGACTAAACTGTGCTTTTGTGAGGCTTTGAGATTTCAAAATATGTTGATCCGCTAAAGAGGACTTATTACTGTATGTGGTAGTGATACAAACACGTAGATGACATTACCCATATTACTGCACATGATGGTAAATGGCATACGTCGATTTAAATATAAATAATCAGTTATGATACATTGCATTCTCCCAGTATCTTCCATATGAAATGCATTTGGACTCTCTCGTATTTTATTGAACTCACAGCTGGAGCAATGCAAATATGCCAACAAATTATGTTCTGTGCAGAATCACTGGCGTCTATATATTGTACTGATCATCTATGGAAAACTTAAACTATTTTATAAATGACTGATAACTAAGTTACATTTTCCATTTAAAACAACACTATCACCTAGGAACATATATTTTCCCTAATGTATCCCCCAGAGACAGAACTAGCGAGCTGTGGGCCCCAGTGCAGGGAGGCGGGGAGGAGAGAACCGGTGCCCCCAACACTCTGCATCTGTCATGCAGTGGGCCCCATTATCTTCATGGGCCCCGGTGCACGGCACTTGCCGCACCAATGGTAGATTCGCCACTGATGCCCCCTACCCTTAGCTGGAGCCCAGGGGTACTACAGTAGTCTTTTCCACGGCTTTGGAGGTTCTGCAATACCCAACTGGAAAATCAATTAAACGAACCATCATTAAATTGGCCCAGAAGGGGGTGTCTGAGTAGAAGACCAATCACAAGCTGCAAACTCTTGATTGGTCGGCTTGAGACTGGTGCTTCCGCTCCCCCTCCTCTCCCCCCTCCTCCTGGGTTTGTGGGCGGGGCTGTGAAAGCAACAGAGAAGCCCCAGAAAATACAACTGCACAGATCAACTCCTTGGGGCTTAAGGCCAGGCGTTGGGGAGGGGCAGCATATTCAGAGATTATTTTCTTTGATTTTTGTGCTGCATTAAACACCATGTACTGGTAATCAAGCTCAGACAACCTTAACCCATTGCTTTGTACAGGCTTTCTTGCAACATTTACTAAACATATTGCTTTATATTACTCCCTTCTGTGCCTTTAAGTCATCTAGGCAGAGTTTTATACAACACAAGACTGCTCTGTGTATACTATTGTATCAAAAGCATAAAGCAAAGCTGAACTGTGTTGCATCCAAGGAAGACAAAAACAAACCTTGTTTCAGTACTAAAGTAAACAGTCGGATAGGGCCAATTTCGAAGGCAGAATTGTACTAATTTTGATGGAAGGAGTTGGGTGGATCGGGTGTTCCTGAATATGGGCATTCATCCACGTGCAAAATTATTTTTTTGTTGGGAGACCAGATGTTTAAGTAAGATTAATGGGTTTGAAAGTGTGTACATAGGAGCAAGTATCCAGTTTAGCGGGTGGCAACAGAGCCACTTTTCTCCCTCAAAACAGTGTAATTTTTTAACACTGTGGAAAAAACACAAACATGTAAAAACGTGACTTATTTAATAAATACAGTTGCAATCAGGGGTGGTCCTGGGTAGTATGTAGTGATAGGAGCAAGTACATACTTGAAAACACTCCCTGAATAGGGGTGATCTCCCTCACTCCCTGAAGAGTCTGGCATTCTCCCTGATGCTGAGCCAGTACAAGACGTGGTTGGCTTCGCCATCTGTGGCATGATGACACAGTTCAGAAATTGTGTCCTATGTCCATGTATTGAGGCCTATGGAGGTGGCCATTTTCATGGAGACCAAGATTTAATCAAAGACTGACAGGTAAGACAACATGACTTCAGTAATGGAGACAGAAATGTAAAAGACACTTCAGTCTCTAGAGATTCATTAGCTGCTTTTCTTTAATGCATAGTTGCCTACTCTCCCGGGAATGTCCGGGAGACTACCGCATTTCTGGGAGACCTCCCGGGAGAGCAGGGCAACCTCTCGGTTCTCGCTCCCGCAATAGATAAGTGGCGGGGGCGGGGCTTAATGACACAAATATCGCATCATCTTAGCACCCTGCTGTAATTGGCCCAAATTGTGATAATCGTTTAGGGGGCGGTGCCAAAATGATGCTTGTCCACACATCCTGCAGTTAGTAAATAACACTTGCTGCCAGTATTATATTTCCCTGGCCTAGGGATTCTTCAGAAGGTGCTATAATAAAGACTTACCGGGCTTACACAGGTCACATCTTCTCCCTTGGTAGTTTGGCAGACATCGGCAATGCCCACTGATTGGGTCACACGCTGTACTTGGCAACGTACCAGAAAAGTGACAATCACAATTCTGACAGCCCAAACTGTTTCCCCCGGTCAGATTGTACATGTGCCTGATGCAGACATGACACTGCTGTCCTGTTACAAAGTCTTTGCACACACATTGCCCAGTTAACTTGTCACAAGACTGAGAGCCGTTTACTGTGCCTGATCTATCACAGCGGCAGGGCAGGCACGACACAGAGCCGTTTTGTCTGGATTTGTAGTAGCCATCCAGGCATTTATTGCACTGCCTTCCACCAACATTAGGCTGACAAACGCATTGTCCTGTCACAGCATCACAAACTGTTCCAGGGATAATCCCTTCCGTGTCACACTCGCAGGGTTTACAACCGTCAGCATCCAACCCATAATAGTTGTCAATACAGGTGACACAGTTAAGTCCGCTGACATTCTTTCTGCATTTACATTGTCCACTGGTTGGATTGCAGAATTGATTGATGGAGCCATAAGCGTGGCACGTGCATTGTATACAGCTCTCCTGTCCAAATGTGTCTTGTTTGAAGCCCAGTTTGCAGCGATCACACTGAGGACCTGCAGTAATACAGATGAGAAGATTTTGCAGCATAAGTGCAAAAACAAACAAAAAAAAACAAAACACATTAAACAGGTCAACTAATTCAATTTTAAAAAAAATCGTAGATTTTGGTTATATAGCATTAAAATTTTCTTGTATTTTATATGCTAAAAGTGTCTATATAGATGTTATACTGTAAAAAATGACAAAAACAAAACTGTGTAATTTCAAATTTAAAAAAGCTATATTCTGTGTAAAAACAGGGAATGTTAGTTCCACATATTGCAATACATGTTAATCTGACCAACTCACACTAAAGTCTATCCCTTTCTGGCCAGTCTTACACTGAACATATATATAAACATGCATTGCTGTGCTAATATTAGCATGATCATTACTATGCTTTTATTTGGGTTGTGTCTTACCTATACACAGTGTAAACAACTCACATAGTATGGCGTGGAACAGAAGGTAATGATCGTCCTGTCCAAGTAAGTTTATAAACTAAGAGGTGTGGTGAACACTTGATACATAAGTTAGTGCAATAACAATTGTATTTGCTGGTCGGTTAAGTGCTGGGGGCGGGGAGGGGGGCTACTGTAAGGCATAGCTGCCTACCCTACCGCAATGTCCGGGAGACTCACAAATTTTTGGGAGTTTTCCCGGGAGAGCAGAACAACATCCCGGGTCCAGCTCAGCTCGTTTGTGAAGCGGGTGGGGGTGGGGCTAAATGTATTATCCTGGCCCGCCCCCACTCACTGATAGGCTGAAATGGGCAAATATTGACAGGGGGCGTGGCCTTACAGAGCGATTCTCACGGCCACACCCCCAAGATGAAGCCCCCTCTATGCTGTAAGGCAATTGCATCAGCCACTAATCTGTCCTGGGTGGCTGACATCTCTGTGCAGCTATTGCTGGCGTGGGATGGGTGGATTGAAAAGAGACAGAGGAACCAGTCCAGGCTTGGCCAACCTGTGGCTCTCCAGGTATAGTGAAACTACAACCCCCAGCATGCTTTGCTAGTAGACAGCCAGCAAAGCATGCTGGGATGTGTAATTTCACAACACCTGGAGGGTCACAGGTTGGCCAGGCCTGAACTAGAAATCTTATCACAGTCAGCTGCTCTCAACCATGCCTGTGCTTCACCATTTATCTTAATTGTGCAAGGTTCCGCTTTTGGGTTTGGAGAAGACCTTTGTTTTAGCTTTGCATGGACGCTCTTGTAGCTATCCGCTAGCTCAGAGTAGTAAATAATAAACTTACAACAGGATTGTGAATTAGTTCCTAATTTGGTAGTATTCACTACATTTGCGAAAAGAGGATGATGATGATTTGCCCTAAATAGCATGGAGACCCATGATCACAATTAATAAGCAATAACATCTCTCACCAAACTGAGATGAGATGTCAGTGTGTAAGAAACGTTAACATTGCTGAGCATATTAGAGTGGTCATACTGCTATGCAATGCTCTATAGATCCTTTGCAACCAAGCTGCTCTGCCCAGGGGCCTCCATTCACAGACAGAACCAACGTTTAGCCGTCAAGTGTCTTTATTTTCTATCAAAACTTGGAACTGCTGGAACTGTTATCTCAGCAATATCATACACACACGACTATCACCCACTGTATATAGATACTCCCAGGTGCGGTGTGGCATGGCACCATTAAATAGACAAACCCGGCTTAGGCCTGGAAGTCAATTTCTCTGTTACAGTGGGTATCAGGGGCATTAATGCCTAGCTGCTCCCAACCTGGTGTGTTGGAGGTGGCAGCCTAGTTGGCCTCACATGGGATCTCATTCATCTTAGAACTCATTGTGAGTGCAACTAGGGCCTGATTCATTAAGGATCTTAAATTAAGAAGCTTCTTATTTAAGTCTCCTGGACAAAACCATGGTACAATGCAAGGGGTGCAAATTAGTTTTCTGTTTTGCACATAAGTTAAATATTGTCTGTGTTTTCATGTAGCACACAAATATCAACTTTAAATTTCAGGGTACATATACGCTATCAAGTATTTGTGTGCTACATGAAAAAACAGACAGTATTTAACTCATGTGCAAAACAGAAAGTTAATTTGCACCCCTTGCATTGTAACATGGTTTTGTCCAGGAGACTTAAATAAGAAACTTCTTAATTTAAGATCCTTAATGAATCAGGCCCCTAGTGTTTAAAAGAAACATACATAACTAGTACGCACATACACACGTATTAAAATACAAGCAGATCTCAAGAAACGTTTCCATTTGAATCTCGGTATTAGTACGCTCCGGCTATACGTTACTTAACATATGCAGACAGACAGAGCACAGGACACATGCATATGTGCAACATAAAATCTCATCAGAATGCATGCAAAAAAAAAGAAGAAAAAAATTCATAAAATGAATTTACAGCTGTTATTACAATAATCATTAATAAAACTATATGTTTTAAATATATTTTTTTTATTTCACATGAAATACATAAATTGGAATGCTCTAAATGTGTACTGACATAAAATGCATTTTTACAGCTCCTTTTATTTGCAAACACATGTTGTGGCATTCATATGTGTAGTCAGCACTATCAGCCGGCACTTACACCTGCCCTGTAGCTGGTGCAAGTGATAGGGCTAAAAAACACGTACCTAAGGAGGCGCTCTGAACTTGAATTAGCCGCATCTGCACGCGCTCACCCGCGGCATGCCCTTACTGTACATTACCTTCATTAGTTCGCTCCTTAAAGTGGTATCCAGGCAAAAGTTTCATTTGCCTGTAATTACGTTTACTGGTGCAAATCCCGTTCTGGCGCATGCGCAGAGCTATTTCACGCAAGATACGTCATGCAAGTGGACTTGTGTTCGAAAATGAATCAGACTCATTATGTGAAATAGGGCCTGATTCATAGGGGGCATAGCACAAAACCCCATTTGTTTTGGGTTATATACAGGGTCAATATATTATATTTACTTTGTTCAATCCCTTGCTCTTTCAGGGGGATCTCTGCTTTGCTTTTACTGTTTGCAGTTAAATAACTTGAGCATTTTTTCCATAGAGTTCTATGAGTAGGTAATACATGGTAAAAACTGTCTAACCGCTGGTGGTACCGGTGCTATTTGCGGAAGTTAAGCCATTGACAGGAAGAAACTCAAAATGCCCTATTCCATCAAAAACACCTGTTTTTGCTGGGGATAGGTATTTCTCCTTCTGATAAATAGGCCGATGAGCGGACTTGGATTATCGCAATCCGAGCCCACCCGAACAGTGCGGATCCGAGGGCGATCCGAGCACTGTTCGGGTATTTCCGCCGCTGAGAAAAACTGAAAATGAGGCTATGAGTCCAAATCCCGCCGTCGGATCTCGCGATACTCGGATTCTATAAATTCCCCGCTTGCCGCCGCCATCTTCACTCGGGCATTGATCAGGGAAGCGGGAGGTTGGGTTTTGCTAGTGGTGCTGTGTCCTGTGCTCTGTCCTGCTGAGTCCAAAACCCAAAACACGAAAAGTGGCCGGTGCACACCCCTAGTGTAACCATTCCTTCTATTTGCACGGTCTCAAACCACCATAGCCAGATAGAATTATGCAGGTTAGACTTTTTCCCAACACTGTACACATGAATATTATTTTCTTGCACCAGCAAAAGAAAAAAAACGATGTGAGTTTAAATGAGGTTTTCTTAGGAGCGCTCATGGCTGTCAAAGTCGAATAATAGGATGAAAGAAAGTATATTGATTAATATTGTTTTACCGTGCGATTGCGATCAGTACGCCACGTGTCATGGCGCAATGGCACGATAATTAACGCATGCATACACTCGCACTTACACATTCACTTGTATATAGTTCATATTTAAAATAGTTCCAATCCACAGTCGTTTATGAACAGTTGTTCTTTAGTTTATAGTTAAATATTATAAGGTTATATGTACATATTAGTGATATCTACGGTTCAGGTCACAGGAAACATATCATGTCTGGTATCATTCTAATCTCCTATTTATCCGCAGACATCCGGTTCATTCACGGAAAGGATCGCACATTGCGTATACTAGTTATGGATGATAGGGAATAAATGATTAGAATTATATTGTCTGTGTAATGCTAATAGACCAGTTTAAACTAGTTCTAGGCGGGAACATTAGTATTCATCCTCTGGAAAGCTGACCCCCACCCTTGGAAAGTTAACCCCCACCCTTGGAGGGTGTCGTTTGAACTGACCTATGGACTGCATTACACTGGACCTTCCTGCAGCCTGAACCTATGGAAACTTGCAAAGTCACCTGTATTGTATTTACTGTAACACTAAAGGTATATATATATCGCTCCCTGGGATCAGCTAGTCAGTCACTCTGACCACAGTCTTCAGGACTGAAGGACTGTCTAGCTGGATCCAGCAGAGCACAGCACCGCACAGCGTATGTATCGGCTGTACTTATTTATTGAACTGTTATTCTATTTGCTTTTGCTAAATAAATTGCTTGTGCTTTGGAACCACACAAATCGCATAGACAATGATTATTGGAAAACGATTAAATTACTTTAATATGGCCAATTCCATACTTCTTATAAGCCATGCCAAGTTTTGCGCAGGCACGGTCAACGGCATTCTGTCGGGCATGTGCTCTATTCGTAAAGTGATTTACATTTATACAAGTCCATGCCAGGTGTCACTTAGACGCGCACTACAGATTTTTGGTTCCTAACCTGGGTTCTTTGGTCTTGATTGGATTTACTGTTACTTGTTTTTCCTGTGTTCATGACCAGTGGTGAAACTACCATTGGTGCTCCGGGGCCCATGGAGAAATTGGGGCAGATACAGAGGGTCGGAACTAGCTCACTAATTCCTCTTCTGTGCATGACCATTGTTCCTTGCAACCTTCCCTGACCTTAGTGGCCGTTTTAACTTTAACCTACTTATTTTGTCCCTTTGTCTATTGTGGCTTATCTGTCCCCTCTCGCCCTTTAGCTAGTTGACAGTTGTATCCATATAGGTCAGCAACTATAGCTATGTTCAGAAGACTGGCAACTAATTACCACTGACCATATTTAGTTCTATTGAAAAGGGTGTTACTAAAAGCGAAGGTCAATAAAAGCCAGACTTTAGTGGCTAACCTACTGGTGTGATCGGTGACCATTACTAGTGGGGATGTATTGTGTGGGGTATTGGCACTACATTCTGCTCTTTCAGGTAACTGACAAACGCCCTGTGTAAGAAGTATTGATAGTGCACTGGGGCAGACTTAGGGCACTAGCTTGTCAGTCAACAGGATGTAGTTTGGAAATTCATCTCTGGTACAAGTGCTACAATAGTGCAACAATTGTTTGGATGTAGAATTTCAATGTTTTTATTTACACAAAAAGGAGTGTTGTTTTATGTTCAAAGGGTGATCACTCCAAACGTATACATTGTAAGTTATAATCATCTACACTATACATAGTGAGCCTGAGTCATTAAGGCAAAAAAGGAGTAAATGTTCTCCAGGACAAACCATGTTACAAAGCAAGGGGTGCAAATTAGTTTATTATTTTGCACATAAGTTAAATACTGGCTGTTTTTTCATCTAGCACACAAATACTTAATAGCTTTATAATTACACTGAAATTTAAAGTTGATCTAGGACATGCCCTACCCCAACTATAAATCTGTCCCCACATTTTAAATTTACCTCCCCCTCCAATGCAACATGGTTTTGCTCAGGTGCAAATGTTACTCCTTTTTTATGCTTTGCTCTCCTTAATGACTCAGGCCCAGTATCATTAGTATGCATGAAATTAGGCAGTGGATCTCAAGGTGTGGTGTGCATAGACTAAAGTGTCACAGCGCAACACAACAAGAAGATAGATGACCCAATTGCTATTATTTCCCTCTCCATCAGAGGGGTTATTCTGTCATAAGCTTGAGGTTCCATTTTTCCAGTGTCTGTGTTACCATTGGGTGCTATTGTACACTGCAGAGAGCATATCGCTATTTATATAGTGACACTAATTCCACAGTACTCACTCATATCAGTTCTGCCCGATTGGAGCTTAGAGTCTAAATTCCCTAACATACACACACATAGGCCGAGAGAGACTAAGGTCAATTTGATAGCAGCCAATTAACCTACCAGTATGTTTTTGGAGTGTGGGAGGAAACCGGAGCACCTGGAGGAAACCCACACAAACACAGGGAGAACATACAAACTCCACACAGATAAGGCCATGGTCGGGAATCAAACTCATAACCCCAGTGTTGTGAACCAGAAGTGCTAACCACTGAGCCACCGTGCTACCACAGAGGTAAGGAAGAGTAGCAAAGCTTATACTAGTTTCCATATGTTGTTCTGCATTGTATACTGGTCATCTGGAATAAAGTGGCTATTTTCCTTATATACTTGTTAGTAGAATGGAATTGTGGATGGCATACTGGTCTCCAGATGGGCATCTGTATTAAATACTGGGCATCCAAACTGGGTGCTGCATTGCACACTAGTCACTAGTCGCTGTGTGTTATATGTCTTACAATTTTTTAGTAGAGGATTGAGTAAAAACATGCCTAGAAATCATCAAGATACAATATTTTGATATAAAGCACTATGAATTGGGGTCACAAGTTCAATTCCAAAACCATGGCCTTACCTGTCGGTAGTTTGTATGTTCTGCCCTTGTTTGTGTGAGTTTCCTCCGGGTGCTCCGGTTTACTCCCACACTCTAAAACATACTGGTGGGTTAATTGGCTGCTGGCAAAATTAACACTAGCGTGTGTGTGTGTGTGTGTGTGTGTGTGTGTGTGTGTGTGTTAGGGAATTTAGACTGTTAGCTCCAATGGGGCAGGGACTCAGATGAATAACAAATATTCTCTGTGCTGTGGAATTGGTGGAGCTATCATCATCATTATCATTTATTTATATAGCGCCAACATATTCCGTAGCGCTTTACAATTGGGGACAAACATAGTAAACTAATAAACAAACTGGGTAAAACAGACAAAGAGGTGAGAAGGCCCTGCTCGCAAGTTACAATCTATGGGACAATGGGAGTTTGACACTTGAGATTAAGTCTACATTTTGCATTTTGGCCCAGCCAGACTGCAAAGGTAAAAGTGACTCATAAGCTAAATGATCCTGTCACACAACAATGTTGGTCAGGTGGTAGTTATCTTTTGTGAAATTGTGTAACGGGTGGTAATAAGGTTATGTAGTGAGGTTAAGAGGGTGGTTGAGGAATATTATAAGCTTGTCTGAAGAGGTGGGTTTTCAGAGAATGCTTGAAAGTTTGTAGACCAGAGGAGAGTCTTATTGTGCGAGGGAGAGAATTGAAAAGAGTGGGTGCAGCCCGAAAAAAGTCCTGTAACCGGGAATTGGAGGATGTAATGAGGGTGGATGAGAGAGGCAGATCTTGTGCAGAATGAAGTTGCCGAATTGGGAGATATTTTGAGACAAGAGAGGAGATGTATGTTGGTGCAGCTTTGTTGATGGCCTTGTAGGTTAGTGAAACTAATTTATATTGGATTCGGTAGAAAACAGGCAACTAGTGTAGAGACAAAAGAGTGATTCAACAGAGTAATAACGATTTGCAAGGAAAATCAATCTTGCCGCTGCATGCAAAATAGATTGCAGGGGTTTACGTCTGTTTTGGGGAAGACCAGTAAGGAGGGAATTGCAATAGTCAAAGCGGGAGATGATAAGTGCATGAATTAAGGTTTTTGCAGTGTCTTGTGTGAGATATGTGCGAATTCTGGAAATGTTTTTTAGATGTAAGTAACATAATTTAGATATAGAGTCAATGTGGGGAACAAAGGATAGGTGTGAGTCAAGGTTTATACCTAGACAGCAAGCTTGTGGGGTGGGATTTATGGTCATGTTATCAACAGAGATAGAAATGTCAGGTATGCTCTTGTTGGTGGGTCGAAATATTATTATCTCTGTTTTAGAAAGATTAAGTTTGAGTTAGCAAGAGGACATCCAAGATGATATGGCAGAAAGACAGTCAGTTACACGGGACAACACAGATGGTGAGAGATCAGGAGAGGATAGATACATTTGGGTATCATCTGCATAGAGATGATACTGAAATTCAAATGAACTTATTCGTTTTCCAAGAGAAGTGGTGTAGATAGAGAACAGCAGAGGACCAATGACTGAGCCTTGCGGTACTCCAACTGATAAAGGAAGCGGAGCAGAGGTGGCCCCAGAGAAATTAACAGTGAAAGAGCGATTAGAAAGAGCTATATAAATGATGATGATTGTACTGCTAAGCTACATTTTTCTCTGGGTGGGCTAAAAAGTGAAACGCTGGTCAGTTAATGGTCATATATTTATGTAATTTTATACGCAGGCTATCCTGTCATTTTACGAACTCAACTTCAAAATATTAGGACAGGACTCCATCATTGGTACAGAAACAGTTAAATCTCAAGATATTCCAAAGCTCCCACCACCCTTCCTATGCGGGTTCCCACTTCCATTATTGTCCCGTCATTTGCATATTCCAAGACTAGGGGTGGGAACTCCTCTCAGTATCAATTTGTGAAAAATGAATGCTTTAATTCTGTATTTTCATGAGGACAAAAACATGGCTGCAGCGAGGCAGTGATTAATGACAACATTACTGGGCTTGGCCTGAAATTTATTCAGAATACATTATAATTATTTTCTATAACTATCTTCTAATTATCATTTCACACTCTTTAAAGGATGTGATCATTTAAAAAAAAAATGTGATACCCACGGCAATAATTCGTTAGGGGATAAAAAAAATCAGGAACCTACTTAAGCATTTTATGAAACTTTCTTAGAGTAAATGGTGGTGCACATAAAACAATATATTAAATAAAAGGAATATTATAATATTTGACACTTGAGATAAAGGTTAGCCTGATGTCCCCTTACTTCCAGAAGTGATTTGAAACATGAAAAAAACTATTCAAATTAATGATGGTGGCAGCATAAGCATGATTATAGGCCGTTCTTAGTTATGGCATTTTGGGGCTGATTCAATTAGTCGCAAGGTTCCGTTAAAACCTGACGTGCTGTCTTTATGCTTGAAAAACTGACAATTACAGTACTGAAAACTTTACTAAGTTTTGCTCTCACCACATAGAGGTGTGAGCAAAAGATGAGCGAAAATCATTACGTAAACATCACTAGGAAACACAATGCGTGATGGAACTACGGCACCAACGGTTAATCGCCTTTGACCTTTCCAAGATATTTGTTCCATCATCAAAACCTTGAATGCACAAATGTACCATAATTATGATCAACGTGGTTGTGCATATATGTTTGTGCTGACATAAGAGAAGGTATGATAATTCATATATAGATGTGTCTGATTCGAGCTCTGTGCATCCCAAAGGTACAAGATTTTCAATCGTATCAATTTCCCCAGCTACAGGTCTGGTGTAAGTGCCGGGTGATAGTAATGACGGCTGTGTACGCAGCTAGAAAACGTGTCAGCCAGGAGCAAATGTAAAAATGCATTTTATGTACAGTAGACATTAAGAACATCCTAATACATGTCTTTCATGGGGGGGGGGGGGGGCAAAATGAAAAAAAAGTCCTTTGGTTTTTTTTCAATGTTGTGTCATCAATGACTATGGGCCTGATTCATTAAGGAAAGTTAAGAAAACATTTGAGTAAGTTTTCCTACTCAAGTTTTCTGGACAAAACCATGTTACAATGCAAGGGGTGCAAATTAGTTTATTATTTTGACATAAGGAAAATAATAGCTGTTTTTCATGTAGCACACAAATACTTGATAGCTTATTTGTACACTGAAATTTAAAGTTGATCTAAGACATGCTTTACCCCAACTATAAATCTGCCATCACATATTAAATTTACACCCTCCTCCAATATAACATGGTTTTTCCATACTTCCTCACTTTTACTTAACTTTTCTTAATGAATCAGACTCTATATTATAAACAGGTGACATTAATTTTTTTGTTTTTTGGTGCGTTCTTTTGGGACTTTATATTCCACATATGTAATGGACCTAAACCCGTATTCATCAACAGACGTGTATATATACACATATATATATATATATATATATATATATATATATATATATAAAAACACATCTGTTTGTGAATATAGACATGCGTATGCCTGACGTATGTGTGTTTTTTAAACACATTACATTTGTTTTGTGTTTATTAATGTATCAGGCCCTGTATGTGACTGAGTTATCTACCAGAGAAACTTTTTGTCCCATTTTCAGATTTTGTGACATTTTCAGATCAAACAGTCTAATTGGCAACGATGGAATTCTTATCTAAAATATCACTTTGGCAAGCTCCCAAAACTTTGCATCTGTCATTGTACAATGAATAGCTTTTTTTTATATAAGACAACTGGTATTTTGAGTTCAGTGGTTCAAATTCCAAATTAAAAGAAAACTGATAGACGTGAGCAATGGTCTTAGATGGCCGTTACATTGTTGCAGGTGGGTACATCATTATTTAGTATGTCACAAGAGATTATTCTGCTACAATGCTACGATGTGACATACAAAAGGCGACTTATAATAATTGTATTATGTAATATTTTGTAACATCAGTCTCTCTCCTTTACCATTAAACAATTTGACTTGAACCACAGTGATCACAGCCCTTCCAGAAAAGCTCTCTCTCTCTCTCTCTCTTTTACCTCTTGCTGAGTTTTCTTTTGGTGTCGGCAAAATTTTAAGACCCCTTTGCAGTCTTTTTTTTATTAGGTCTTAACTTTAAGTGCTTAACATTATCAGATTGATTTTTGTAAAAACACACGCTGAAAATCTTAACGAGGGACAATATAAATGACACTATTTTATTGTCAAGAAAGTGGCAAATATGCCGATGTAATCTGGTTCCAATTCACGTTACACCAAAAAAGATATTTTAAAGCTGAAATGTTGATCTTCGTAATCAATTTTATATAGTATTACCGAGTGACATCACAGAGCTATAGTGGGCATGGAATGTAAATCTTAATGTAAGTGCTTCAGATGCAGTTCAGCAGGAAACTCAACTCTTCGAACTTGCTGAATGAGAGATCAGGGGGCACATAAAGGCTGGGTGAGGGGGTTCACAAAACTGTTCACAACTGAATACAGGGACATTGTGGCTGTAAGATTAACACACTTGACATAATGGTCATAATGCATGCAGACATAGCACGCTACATCCCCACCCCCCTCAACATGACAAACAACTTACTAGTGGGGGATACAACTACCTAGTGAAATTTAAAGAGCATCACCGAAAGATTCCATGATCATCTCAGGTGACTTCTCAAATGCATTTCGGGATCTATATATCACAGTGTGACTAGTTTTCTTGCTGACGAATACTAACTTTTTTCTAAGGACGGGGCTCTGTATCACATCGCCCTACTTATTAAAGGGGTTACTGCTGGTTTAAGCATGGGAGTCTATTTATAAAGTATTGATTTGCCTAATCTGGGAACACCATCCTTCTCTCTTGCAACTTTGTTATCCTCTCAGTGGCTTCTGGAAAGTTGGTGTCCTGTTTTGAAAATGCAAAAATGTATTAATGCAAAATGTTAACAAACCCTAAATGATTAGGCCCTTTAGTTAAACAAAACACTCCATTATGGCCAGCTAAAAGTACCCCATTGGACAGGCATATATAAGCAATATCTGAATATTTGTGGTCAATCAAATACAAACCTCTACCAGCCCCATCTCACTAATATTTACTATTCTAGTGATTGCTGAGACCACAAAGAGCATCCATGTAACCACCACACAATAATGAGATTATGCCCCCCAAAGCTGCTCTATTTTTTAATACCCCCTGCAGCCATTTTCCTTAACCCCTGCTGCCGCCATTTTCTTTAACCCACCCTGCATCCATCCCCCCTGCAGCTATTTTCCTTACCTCCACTCTGTAGCTATCCCCCCCGTCACATCAAAACTCCCCCAGTCACATATATCAGCCCCCCTCCTCTGCCCTCCTTTACACATATCAACCTCTCTCCCACCCTATAGATTTGTATGACAGTCCCCCCCTTCCCCTCCCTATAAATATGCAGGGCAGTTCCCCCCCTCCCTATAGATATGCAGGGCAGTTCCCCCCTCCCTATAGATATGCAGGGCAGTTCCCCCCCCCTCCCTACAGATATGCAGGGCAGTTCCCCCCCCCCTCCCTATAGATATGCATGGCAGTTCCCCCCTCCCTATAGATATGCAGGGCAGTTCCCCCCCCCTCCCTACAGATATGCAGGGCAGTTCCCCCCCCCCTCGCTATAGATATGCAGGGCAGTTCCCCCCTCCCTATAGATATGCAGGGCAGTTCCCCTCCCCTCCCTAAAGATATGCAGGGCAGTCCCCCCCCCTCCCTACAGATATGCAGGGCAGTTCCCTCCCCACTCCCTATAGATATGCAGGGCAGTTCCCCCCCCTCCCTATAGATATGCAGGGCAGTTCCCCCCCTCCCTATAGATATGCAGGGCAGTTCCCCCCCCTCCCTATAGATATGCAGGGCAGTTCTCCCCCTCCCTATAGATATGCAGCTCAGTTCTCCCCATCCCTATAGATATGCAGGGCAGTTCCCCCCCCCCCCTCCCTATAGATATGCAGGGCAGTTCCCCCCCCCCCCTCCCTATAGATATGTAGGGCAGTTCCCCCCCCCCTCCCTATAGATATGCAGGGCAGTTCCCCCCCCTCCCTATAGATATGCAGGGCAGTTCTCCCCCTCCCTATAGATATGCAGCTCAGTTCCCCCCCTCCCTATAGATATGCAGGGCAGTTCCCCCCCCCCCCCTCCCTATAGATATGCAGGGCAGTCCCACCCTTCACTTACCTGTAGTTGAGTTCTGCTGACCAGCGTCGCTCCTCAGGTCAGCAGACAGGAAGTGAAGACTTCCTGCTTCCTGCCTGTCTGCTGCACAGCAACAGGCAGCCTAGCGATTGGCTGCCTGTTGCTAACCACTAACCACTGACCACCAATGCTTTGGATCGCTGAGATCTTTAGATGCTCTTTGAAAACCAATCTCTTTTTTTAGAGGTGACCTTATCCCCGATAACACTATTCACACTAATGCACCCTCACAACTGTCCCAATCTCCACTCTGAGCCACACTCGCTCCTCTTGTTTCAGCTGTGCCCTCTTCCACTTAGAATATAAGTTCTCTAATGAGCAGGGTCCTCCATACACTTTTTTTTGATGTCAGCATTTATTTTGTCTGCCTTGTATGTCTCTGCTTTATGTATGTCCTGTTTTCCCTACTGTACCGCGCTGCGGAGCACTGTGGCACCTTACAAATCTACGATAATAATAATAATAGATGGTGCAACAGGGCACAGCGCTGAATCGTGCTGCAGGGCTAAAAGAATGCTACATTTGGGATTTACATTTTTAAAATCTGCTTACCTAACTCATCTAAATATGTTATTGCAGACAAGTAAGAGCAAGGGGACATTTAATTCAAGGACAGCCTGCTCTATGCAAAGAATATTTGCCACTGAGACCGAGTGCGCTCCAGAGATGTTATGTTTCAGGGGCAACATAAAAATTACATCATTTTAATTTCCTTGATTTACTTTCTATTGTTCTATGCCAGTAACCAATGTATTCACTCAAAGGAAACAATGTGGGGTTTTGTATAGTACAACATTAATATACGGCATGTACAATTTTACATTGTATTTATGCCTGCTTAATCACATTTGGAAATAATCTGCCAAACCACTCCCCAGGTTGCCAGTCATGCCACCACCTCTAATAGGCCACACCATGGGGTCAAAAATAGTGTGACTATTGCTAAATATTTATATTGGCCCTGCCCCAAAATACAGACACAGGTGCATAAGCGTACAATAAAAGGGCAATTCGGGGGCTAGCCTAGGTCACATGTCTCTAAGGTGGTCCAACCTTTCCCATTCAATGTTGCAAGTATTCTTCCCAAATCACACATTGAGCTTAGTGTGAGGGGCCTTTTGTATATTTCAGTGAACGTGCGGGGAACTTATTGCTGTTTAATGCAGAATACATAAAGTATAAGGCTTGCTCCATATCTTTAAATACTTGACTAAGGGATGTGCTGTGTGTTCTTCAGATGTAATCAAATGTAATGACTGAGACGTTCAGTGGAGCATGTCTTGTAACTATAGGGCCTATATATGAAGGAAATATGGAGGAAAGAGCAGCATTTCTCCTCTATCCTTCATACCTGCCTTCGGATGTCCGTCGGATCAAGGTAGAGCAGGAGGACGCAAACACACGGTAATGCTATTAATCATTACCATGTGACCTGTTGCACCACTTCCTCCTTGTATGGAACTCCACTGTCATCTCTTAGATGACGGAGTTCAGCTGTGCTTTATTGTTGAGCAAACCCAGAGGCAAATTCAGGATTTGTGGAGTGAGGTTTCCACACCACGCCACCAGTGGGCGTGACCAGCATGCATGGGGGCGTGGCTATAATATCAGACAGTGCTTGGCTGCTCTCCAACTCTTCCTATCCCCATAATATACATGGGCAATGCTGCGTGCACTACTGTTAGGTGCACACAGCTCTCCCTTTTCAAGCAGAGCTGTGTGAAGCAGGGGCAGGATCCAGCCACCTCAATTATACAGTGCCCCAGGCTTGGAGGGGGTTTCCAGTCACTAGTAACCCCCCCTTCCTCGGTTTGCCTATGAAAACTGCATTATATGCAATATTTTCATATTACATATGGCACTGCTGTGTCACATGCCTTTTAGCATTGAAAAAATACACCCCCTCCAAAAAAACATGATTATGTTACATTTCTGGTAATAAATATTTATATAATTCATGGATATAGAGAAGTTTAGTTCCATGGATGTGGGGACAACAGCTTGGGGTAGAAGAAGTGTACAGGAAGTGTAGGGGACAAACAATTATTATGATGATTTATGATGATTTATTTATTATTATAATTTATTTATAAAGCACTAACACATAAATGGATCATGTGCTAAATAACATAACGAAAGAAAACAGCTATAGCTTGTCAAAGAAGCTTACAGTCTAAGAGATAATATATGGGCTAGTGCACCGCTTGGGTGTAAAAGATAAGGATATTAGAAATCACCAAGGAGTTCTGCGACCATATAAAAACACTAAACTGCAGGGCGAATCATAATTTAAATTAGGTGTTACATTTTCCTTATAATACACAGGATTTCCTAATGAACACTAAAGTGGTGACATTATAATTCTATGCACATCACTTGTGTATTATATAACGATTGCCAACAAACTATTGAAAACATAAAGGAACATAAGTACTAAGGAGACAAAATACCGTTTATGTCATATCTAATAGCATACTTTCCTCCACTATTATAGTATATTTTCTTGTTTTCCAAAGGCAAACAGCATTTCCTGCAGTTCCTAATAACAAAGCCTAGCGTTGCGGTTCCATGGCGCAAATATAAACAGAAAAGGAAAATAAACTGCCCACCCTTAGTAAATAATAATGGTGTTTTACCTAAAGCAAGTAGCCTTTAACGCCTTAAATAAAAGCACGCACCACAATATGTAACGCTATCAATTGCAGCAAACATTGAAAAATACACTCCAAATTATAATAAAACATTACTGACCTAAAATGTATGAACACACAGCGAATGTGTTTAAGAATGCACGCGGACAAAATGCATCTATTAAACTGGATGAAAATACATTATGTATAGGGATAAAAATTCAGGAACTCTTCGACAAAAGGCTAGTTCCTTTAGCAATGATGAATGACCCACCTCAGGCGTATCATTTAATTTCAATAAGGAAAATACAAAAAAAAAAAAAAAAAAGAGAGACCACTACGGTTAGAAATGTTAAAAATAACTGTATTGTTAACAAGAATTATGACTCATTTTGAACTATTAAAATTGGTCTACGTGGATTCATATCGTATCAGTTTTAAAAAATATGCTCAGTGCTTACTTGAATGTGCCGTACATATTCCTGACAGATAATCTATCCTTAACGAGAGTGACGAAGGCCTACAGGGCATCCGAGAGAGTTAGTGCATGTCCTATGTATGCACTTTGTTCTACCCAAATATTCTTATGCATTGAATTATTCTACAGTAGTGTTGCACTTCTATTTTGTTGTTAATGCTTAAACTGCATTTTACAAAAAACTCAAGCTGCAAACTCATGCAGTCTTAGTTCAGATACAACTTCTGTAACGATTTCACCAACGACTGAAAGTAACATAGTAGCATAGTTGATGAGGTTGAAAACAGACACCAGTCAATCAAGTTCAACCTATTTTGGATCTCCTGTGATCCCTCACTTATATTTGAAATTGATCCAGAGTAAGCAACCGCCAATCTGTTTCAATTGTGAAAATCCCCCCAGACCCAAAATTGCAGTCCTATTTTTACCCTATATCGACTACTATCCTTCAGCTTAATTAACAGTCATATCCCTGGATACACTTTTCTGCAAAAAATTTGTCCAACTCTTTCTTAAACATCTCTATTGAATCTGCCATCACAACCTTCCCTGGCAGTGAATTCCATATCTTGATTGCCCTTACTGTAAAGAACCCCTTCCTTTGCTGGTTGTGAAATTTCCTCACCTCTAACGTTAGGGGGTGACTGCGTGTCCTGTGTATAGTCCTTGGGTTAAAAAGTTCCCATGAAAGTTCTCTGTATTGACCCTTAATGTATTTGTGTTATGGCTCACGCCCCAGGTATCAACTCCTAGAACCGCTTCAGAGGTCTTCGCCTATAGCAGTCGCCTTTCCCGTAGAGCTAGACGCGCTCACAGGTACTCGGATGCCCCCAGGTCTTGTTCTCTAGTAGTAGGAGCTGATAACCTGAGAACGTAGCGCAGGTGTTTAACAAAGAGGTGGAGTGAGGATCCCGGCAAAGGTTTCAGGGTCACAGGCAATTCAGCAGTGTCAGTATCCGAGCAAGGGGTCAGGGTCACAGGCAAATCAGCAGCCTCAGTATCCAGGCAAGGGGTCAGGGTCACAGGCAAATCAACAGAGTCAGTATCCAGGCAAGGGGTCAGCAACAGTAATATAGATAACAGGAGCAGCAACACAGCAACAGGAGTATGCTAGGAGGGACTATAACCGGCAGGGAGCTTAGCCCTCCCTGCCTAATATACAGACAACAACCAATGGAAACATTGGGGCACAGCAGGAATCATCAGCCACAGGGAGCTGATGATTAATTGGCCGTTTGCGCACACACCTACACAATATACCTTCAAATATGTGATCTTCATCTCACATAATCAGATATCTGCTGGTCGTGAGTGTGTACACACTTCCACATTTGCCCCATACCATTCAATTGTTGATCGTGATTTTTAGGAAATTTAGAAAACCAAATGAACAGATTCGATGTGTTTTGGTACGATAAATCACGATTGTGGGAGTGTACACACTCTTGCAATATCTAACCAAACGGATGTGATAATTGCATAGACGACTACCCAGCTTTAAACACACCCCAGTTAAAAATCATAGCCATGATCCTGTTAAAGTTCAGAAAGAATTCAGCTTTATTTTTAGCATAGGAGTGCCCGGAAGGGGAAGACTTTGGCGCAAAAATCCCAAAGGGCAGGTCAAAAGGGGAAGTGCGCTGGGTGTGATGATGGGATTTGCCTCATCTCTGCCTCGCCCCCCCCCCCCATTCCCGCTACGTAAACTCATCATCATGTATCAGGTGGTGGATGCATGATGTCACATATCGCATCATCACGACTCACCCGGTGGAGTTCTAGAGAGTGATTCACTCTCTCCGGATGCCAGAAGGATTCTCTGTAATTAAGGAGTATTCCGAATGTTCCTGTGAAGTAAGCAAGTATACTTTGGCGTGAGTTTGTCAGCTTAATATGTATTCCGATATGTGTAACAAACATTGCCTGTTTTCAATATAGAGTATAGGCTTAAGTAGCTAGAATAGCATCAACAACATATTTGATGAGTGCAGAAGATCAATGTCTTCTTGTTTACAGCAGTTTGAGTCTCAGATGCTAGCACATAAGGGAACTAGGTGCCTATTTATCATTGCGAGCCCCATTGTGCCGATAATTCTGTTTTGTTTTTTTATCACTTCATCAATGTAACAAACAAATATCACCAGGGCAGTTGAGTGATACTCAGCTGCCCTGGTGAAGATCTTCTTATGATCTTGTGAAGATGCATCTTCTGCCAATAGGGATTTTATTAAACTGGTTTTCCTTCCCCCTCACAGTTTATCTGGGAGATGGTAGCACCCTGTATGCTACTCACTTAGCTGTGCTTTCCACCTATAGCCCTTACACTTACTTTCAGTGCTCTTATAGGTTCTCACTGTTGTTGGGTGCTGGAAGTGCTGACATAGAGCACAGGGGTGGGACATGGAAACAGAGCACTGCCTGTCTGAGTAATTAGCATACTAGTCAGGATAATTACCATACTGGTCTTGGTACTTAGCAAACCCCTGTCTCAGGTGAACAGTGGAAGGTTGAGGAAAAATTATTTTTTTCATAGCAACTTTATCATTCTCTACTTATATAGATAGGAAAGTGTTGTGACCTTTTTGGCCAGGTACACTCCCCAAAATCCCTGCTGTTCTTGACTGTCCTGCCATGTCACTATAAATATTGTGAAACAGAAAGGGGTTTTCTGACCCTTTACAGGGTTTTAATTAGAGATGTTCACTGCCCCCCGTGTATTGGTTTTGGTTTTGGATCTGGATTAACTTTGTGTTTTAGTTTTGGCAAAACCGCCTTCGCGTGTTTTGGTTTTGGTTTTGGATACCGTTTTTTTAAAATTTCCAGTCATTTCCAGTCAATTTTTGTCAAGTGACAAGAACACTGCTACCCCTTCTGTTTCTGTATGAGCAAAGGCACTAAGCAATGTCACTGGAGCCTGGAGAGTATCAAGAACACTGCTACCCCTGTTTATGAGTGACCAATGGCACTGAGCAATGTCACTGGAGAATGGAGAGTGACAAGAACACTACTACCCCTGTTTCTGTGTGAGCAATGGCACTGAGCAATGGCACTGGAGACTAGAGAGTGATAAGAACACTACTACCCCTGTTTCTGTGTGAGAAATGGCACTGAGCAATGTCACTGGAGACTGGAGAGTGACAAGAACACTGCTACCCCTGTTTCTGTGTGAGCAATGGCACTGAATCTCCTGGGAAGGGAGGTACTTAAGGAATCCAAAACCTGCGAGATCCGACAACGCAACAATGATGTTTTCCCTTGATTCAGATCCAAGGACGCGCAAAAAAAATACAGAGCCAGCTCGCGTGCCTACTCGGATCCCCTAAGTTCGGGTGGGTTTGGTTTTCAGAAAACCAACCGCGAGCATCTCTAGTTTTAATGTTAAAGCAGCATTCTTGGGTTGGTTGAAAACCAAACCCTACTCACATCTTCCCTTCATCAGAGTCCCCAGGAACTGCATGCTGAAATAATTTATAGTTTACCACCTTAAAATGGTCAGTGAGAGGGGTGTGAGCCGAGTGACTAACAGAAAACTGCAATCTCATTTCTTGTGGCTTCTATTGGTCTGTCCGGGTAGGAAGATTTTCCACCCAACCTGGGAATCTTGCTTTAAATTAAAGTTGTGTCATAATAGTTTTTCTTTTTGTTTATTTTTTACACTTACCTATCTAAAAAAATCAACTTCCTGCTCCAGCCAATCTGGTTTGCACATCTGAACGTTCATGCAGATCCCTCTAATACGCTGTAATGCTTAATTTAACTGGAGATACCCTTCAATTAAAAAAAACTGAACGTGGGTACATTTACTAAATCTCCTAAAACGGAAGAGTGGAGGTGTTGCCCATAGCAGCCAATCAGGATCTAGCTATAATAAGTCTAGATATCAATAGTCACCACAATACAGTAATTTGTTTTATTTTTGCCTTTACAACTAAACCAGATCTGATTTTTTTTTACAAATTAAAAATGTGGAAAATGATTATATTAAATCCATTTACTATAGTAATTTTACCCCATAAAACAATCCTTCATACATTACATGTTTTATCAGCAAATGAGCGATTGTTTTAACATAATCTACCTCTATATTTTATTATTCCTTTATACCAGAAATCACATTTCAATAAAAAAAAAAATCCAATGTAATTTAAAAGTGCTTAAACTGGTTATGTGTTCAGCTTTCTACAAAGATATTCAGACAGGTATGCCTGCAATCCTCTGCTCACTTTATCATAATATTCCCATACATCAACATTTCAAAATGTATTATATGCACAGTGTATTTCAGGCACTTGATAAATTTTGTCCTTATGTAGCTCTAGCACCCCTCAAATATTTTGAAAGTAATAAATTGCTATAATCAAATCTAATTTTTGAAAAATACCTGTGGGAGCCACAAACAAAAAAGAACGTCTTGTATAAGAACATGATAAATAACACAGGAGGTAGCAGTTTATTATAATCAGCTTGGCATTGAATTACAAAATTAAAATTATATAGCCCTTGATAAGTAACCCTAGCAATGTACATGATCAGTGGAATTATGTTGACTTATTTTGCATTTCATAAGAACAGTTCAAAGAAATATAATGGGGAAATAGAAAGATTTATCACAAAGGAACCGGTAGCAAAGAATATGTAAAAAAAAAAAAAAAAATCAATTTATTTTGGTTTAATAAGAAAACTGGCATAGGAATGATTTGCTTAGAACTCATTAAGCCTAACACAGTTTTAAAAAGCGCTAACTTACTAAAATGGACACAGATACAGTAAGCATATTAAATAATTAGTGGGTAAGTAAACATTACACATGAAGAAATATTTAGACATATTTTTTATGATATAAAAATTAGATTTAAACAAATAAAAAAATTGTTTTGTTTTTTTTACTGTTTTGGTATACCCTATACCAGTGATGGCTAACCTGTGACACTCCAGGTGTTGTGAAACTACAAGTCCCAGCATGCTTTGCCAGCTATCAGCTAGTTATCTACTGACAAAGCATGCTGGGGCTTGTAGTTTCACAACACCTGGAATGTCACAGGTTAGCCATCACTGCCCTATACCATTTAGGGCATTGATGGCCCTAGGGCCATATACGGCCCTTAGAGCCTTCACCTGTGGCCCCCAGCTCTTTCCTGCTTTATTGTCAGATTTGTTTGTTGCAACTTGTAGCTCTTGTCTAAATGCCTGCTAACATGTTATTACAGATTGGTGTCTTGTTTCTATGATTAGATATATTGTGTTAACATATTAATGATATTAAGGGTAATGTGTGGCACTTTCAAAGTTCCGAGGGCCGCCCATGTGGCGCCTAAAGTGTTTCAGGTTACCTATTACTGATTTAGGGTACATACTCAGAGGCTACAGTACCTGACCTGTGGACTGTAATCAACATATCACCACGGCAATACTCATTTCAAGATAATGCATCAATCTCTCCCCAGGATCCATCTGCTATTCAGAGTTACCACCATTAGTACTGACAGTGCAATAAGCATAGTAATCTATGATTCACTAATCGGAGGGGTATGTTTACTAAACTGCGGGTTTGAAAAAGTGGAGTTGTTGCCCATAGCAACCAATCAGATTCTTGCTGTCATTTTGTAGAATGGACTAAATAAATGAAAAAATGAATCTGATTGGTTGCTATAGGCAACAACTCCACTTTTTCAAACCCCCAGTTTAGTAAATATACCCCCTGATGTCTGTTCACATGACGCTTACTAGAGAGGAGCGACATTTTCAAAACTGTTCTCGTGAAATATTCACCTTGTGGGTGAATATTCGTCCCTGCGGATTTTGCTGTGACATTTTGCACCTGTTGCCAGCTGACCTTTGAACCTCTGCTAATCGGTGGTAGTAAAATTTCCAATACCATTCATTCCACCAACAGTGACATAGACAATAAAATGATGAACGGGTCTATAACAATATATCAAAAATACTGACGTACCTAAAAGTGACATCCCTGATTTTCGACAACCCTGGGACAAATCGCGACAAGATGCAAGCAGTATGACTGGCGATACTTCAAACTGCGACACTTACATTCGCGACATTAAAGGGGCAATGAGAGGACCCGCCAGCTGTCTAATTAGATGCCTTAATAAATATGAAAAAAATATTAACCATAGAGCTGACAAGGTTAATAGTGTTTATACCAAGCACCCACACACTTTTTAGTACTTTATTTTAGTAATTACGTACCCCACGCCTGCTAAATGGTTTGACTGAGAATCAATTTGTGCACAATTTCTCATAATCCTCTTTTTGCAAAACTATTGTGCACTAGTGAACTAATGAATAATTATAATGATAATAAATTGTGAGGAAACCACCCGTAATTGGGACTGTGGTTTCCCTCCGTGGGCTTCAACTCACTCAAGCATACCAGAATATGTCCAAAAATAAGGCTTTATTGCGACAGCACAACACCATAAGATGTTCACAAGGTACAGTGCAAATGGTAGCGTGTACTTGACTGAATTAGCCAGGTGGCTGGATACACTTAATGAAGGGTTACAATTTTATATCAGGGACTAACATAACACTTCACACTTGTGTGAAACATTACGACATTTGACACATTGTATCTGAAGCGTTACCCAAGCTCAGTCTTAGATATATTTTAATACAATAGCATTTATATTGAAACATATTAATGCATTTCCTAATGCTATTTCAGTCAGCATAGTACCATGGAGGCACATTGCACATCACTTAGAAGTTGTAATCTAATTACCTCCCAGATTACTTGTTGACCTAGATAATTAACTTGGACCTCATAATAATGGATATTTCTGATAAATTAAAATTAAATTAAATTACATTAAACTGTGAGAAACGGGTGATGAATAATAGATCCTCAGTCCAATAGGACTCCGTTTCGTCACATAAATTTATTTCCTTTTATCTGTGTACATTAATAGTAGCTTTTTCATAGAAAAGAAGTTGCATTTTAGGTTTAGTGGTAGCTCCAAGAAAAGGTGGCCCTCCGTAAGTAGAAAGTTGGACAGCAGTATTACAGATATGGCCCTAGTTAGAGTTGAGCCCATAACCTCAGCACTTTGGGGGTAGCGATGCTAACCAATATGCCACCATGCTTCCCATTATCAATATATATAATATGAAAGAAGAACAGCAGGAACGGAAATTGTGGTACAGGAGACAAGCACTAGGGTACTTACCGATGACATTTGGTTTGCATTTGCACTGGCCTGTAGTTTGGTGACATGTATTATCTCCGCTGAGTGTTCCTGATGTATTGCAGTTGCAGGGTTGACAGCCAAGAGGATCAGACTCCTGAAGATTGTGGAAGCCACCTTTGCACTGGTGACATTGTCTTCCCCACACATTCACTTTACAGCTGCACTGACCCCCAAGCTGGATGACAGAAATATATATCGATGAACAAATTGAACAGATAGAAAACACAGAGTAAAAAATATTATATATATATATATATATATATATATATATATATATATATAAAAATATTACCAGGATATCTAGAAATGTTACAATACTGACATAACGTCAATTAAAGGTTCATGGATCATGACCATGGATGGTCCACCAACATCTACGACTACTCTCCGCACCACAATGTGTAGAGATGTGGAAAAAAGCTAAGAGTTGGTGATGCCACGCTTCCTAACATCAGTCTTTTCAACCCCTATCTTGCTCTGCAGAGCTAAGCACTCCCGTGCCCCTACTCTGTGAAATGCTCTCACTCCACCCAACTCCTGCCATCGGCTGAAGCAAACTTATTGCACTGTACTCAATTACCACCATTAATGCTCATAAACAGCTGGACTTTGGCAAGAATCTAGGGGCACTTGCAAAAATCGAGGCGTACAGCATCTTCAAAAAGGATTTTCACAGCACCGCGGCCATTCTGTATGACCATTTGTCATTATTCACAGTTTGCAGCTTATTAAAATGCATGTATTGGCTGTGAGCTAAACACAGCCAATCACATGTCGACCCTTTTTCAAAGCTCTCTGAGCAGAATCCTGTGCCGGTGTGTGTACAATCCCATTGATAGACCTTCAAGGATGGAATTGCACTGAGCATATTCTGATCAATTTACTGTATTTCATCAATCTAATGCTGTTAATAATGAATACATTTCCCTAAAAATACACAGGGGAAGGAGCCCCATTGTACTGGGTTATAACTCTCTACTACTGGAGACAGTTGATAAATAAATCTTTAAATGATTGAGTTTACCAACAGACACTAGTACCAGTATTTCACACCAGAGAGAGAGAAAAGGGGATATATTTACTAAACTGCGGGTTTGAAAAAGTGGAGATGTTGCCTATAGCAACCAATCAGATTCTAGTTATCGTTTATTTAGTACATTTTAACAAATGACAGCTAGAATCTTATTGGTTGCTATAGGCAACAGCTCCACTTTTCAAACCCACAGTTTAGTAAATATACCCCCAATAACTTGTTTGAAAACATGTCAGACAGTGAAGAAGGGGTGGGTGTTTTAGAGCCCAGATCTGCTTTGGGAGCCCAATGGTGGAAATCTACAATGAGGGCAGATGGGGCAACATCAGCCCCACCTAGGTTGTATTATGAGTAGGGAGAAGTTGGGGCCAGGTGGCTGCACAGTCCAAAAAAGGAGATTGAGTTGTAGTTATGACCAAATCTCTTTTCATTCAATTAATCATTGGCTCAGTCCTAACTTTGCAAACATTCCTTTTACGCTCTTTTAAACTGTCGACTTCACCTTTTTTCAATGGACCCTCAGCTTGAGGCTAAAATTGTAAAATTACGCAAGAAAAGTGTGTTATTCTTCCTTTTACCACATAACTTTCAAAATGATCATTTTAACATGGCGATTAATTTTCATGAGTAAAATCCTTACACATTGTGCGATTTCATATTTCTCGGGTCAGATCTTGAAACATTTCACTGAGTGGCTTCTTTCCGCAAAAACTAATTCATTCAGCTCTTACACTCCTGACTTATTAATCTAATTTTTAATGTGTTCTAATCATTCTCCTTGCCCTCTATGGCTGCTGTGCATTGTGGCTTTATTGGAATATTACTTTTTCTGTGTTCTAATATACAGTTGTTTTATAACATGCATTTATTTATGATCTTCTGTTGTATCTTTGTTTTTGGACCATTGCCAAGATTTATATGTTGTTTTTTTGAATGTTTGAAGTCAATTCAACCACAAAGAATCCACATGAAACACGTTACTGAAGCCATAATCATGTGACTTGATGGGACCTAAATAAGGACTAATTTAGAGCATAGAGTCTCTGTCTGTCTCCCTCTCTGTCTGTCTGTGTCTGAGCGTGTGTCTATATTAGGGAATTTAGACTGTAAGCTCCAATGGGGCAGGGACTGATGTGAATGAGTTCTCTGTACAGCGCTGCGGAGTTAGTGGCGCTATATAAATAAATGATGATGATGATGATGATAGAGTGTAATATCCCCCTCTGTGTTCACCAGAGGCCACTGCAAGGAAATTATCCAGAAAGCAAGATAAGGGATAAGAGCAGGAAAAGTTCATTCTGTTTTTAAGGCATCTTAGGTCCTTAAATTCATGCTGTGTTGAGTACTGTTTTTAATATGGAGAATATCTCTTCTGAAAAAAATGCTTTATTGCAATAATTCAGTATATTTTGCGGCGGCATGTCGCTGCTAGTGCCATCTGCAATGTAAACAGGGGCTGCCAGAGCTTTAAGTAACTCTTAACGCTCTGAATAGATTTTGTCGTGGAAGCTTAGTATCATTCATCTGTCACAACGATACAATATTAATAAATTGCGGTGAATAGTATTTTTAATAAATAGGTCCCTAATTGAGCACGTCCAATTTAATCATTTGATAATGTTGTTTTAGCAGGAGGAAAAACTGAAAGGAAACCTACTAGCAGGGCTGATTTAGGTGGAATCAGTCCTTATTTCAATGGCAGAAAAAGTACGGGGTTTATAAATTCAAGGACAGCACTTCATTATTAAGGGTGTTTTTCCACCACTTACACCCACCTCCAAAGTGTCACACAGCCCCGGTTTTAAGAAAGGGCTGTGACATTAACCATAGAGCCCAGGGAAAAATGACTGCATGGGGGGTTGGACCATTGGGGGCTCGGGGAGGGGTTGGAGCTCTGTTCTGCTTCCTCCTCATGTGGTAGTGCAGCTTTAAATGTCAGCTGTGTTTTTAAACGCATCTTCATCCCGCATCTACAAAATCCCACATCTGACCCCCTGCTTTTTGTATATCCATGGATATTCAGCAAACAACTCTTTCCAACTCCAACTATGTCACATGACTCATAAAGTTGTACATTGTGAAATGCATAACAAGGGAAGGTGAAATGCACGAGGATGACCTTACTCTAACAACTTATTAGGCTTTACAATAAGAACAACATTCAGTACATTTGCAAACTCTGCTTATTAATAGGACCATCCAAGTGAGAGCATCTTCTTAATAGAGCTAAACATTCCATGGAAACATCTGCTAGTACCAGCTCCGGTCACTCTCTAGTTTTCAGCACAGATGGCTTAGTTAAATTCATTGAGCAAATTATTTATTAGGTTGCAGGCTTAGAGTATTAAAGTTATCATGGGATCCACAGATGGGACTTAAGGCTAAGTTGGCAATCTGGCAAATCACACTCAGGAAATGTATTGGAACAGTAACTATTTGACAGCAAAGTCCACAAACTATTCCACAGTCATCTCTGTATTTATGGTATGAGGAAGATATATGTGAATCAGCAAAGGGGACACAGAAGTAGGATTCCCTGGTAGACCGTTGCACTTGTCGCAATTTTGTCCCATTAGGTATTACAACTTATCATCATTATTCACAGTAATAAGAGATGTAGATTCTGAACGATTCACCATACTAGTCATGCCGGGACAGCACCTCCAAAAAAGGCTGTCTCAACGAAGACCCTACACTAAAGTGGGTTTTTTTTCTGCTTGCTGATCACAGCGTCAAAAGACATAGCTTAAAGGTGCCGGAACTCACATCACTTAGTCAATCACTGTACACACCCACACACGTCAGTTGTGTAAGGATACATAACAGTCGCCACCCGCAGACCACACGACCAATCACAAGCTGAGCACTGCCACAAACCGAGCAGTGCCATCACAACCAGCGTGGACGAAGTACGCATGCATCGGACTCAACACACAAGCAGCCCGCATGCACTGTTTTAATGATTTTGCCGCCCATCTGCTATGCTCGACAGGGCGATTCAAGTCCATGTGGACCAAACAAGAAATGTTCAAAATTTACTTTTAAAACTTGGAAAATCCATTGAAAAAAGTTGCCGGAACCCAGTGCCGGTGAGTTCTATGACAGCAAAAGCACTGGGGTTTTCTCCCTGGCTGAGCTAATTGTGCATGCATACACCGAACTCTGTGCAGGCACCAAAAACCTCATTGCTCTGAATGCCGAGGCCATTTCGTTACTCCTCATTTAAAGCCCATAGCTCGTGGCACTAAGGGAGCCCAGTCTTTCCCATCCACACTCACACTAAGTATCATTTTACATCCCTGCATACCGCTGCAATTCAAAATGTACTGCTGTATGTATTTACCATGCCAGGGCTCACTGGCGAGCCTTGGTGAAACCACACTCCAACCACCCTCCGAAATTAACTAAAAACTCCTTCATCGGCAGAATGGAGGAACTCACCACTGTGTGGCTATTGTGCATCTGTAGCCAAGATCACGCATGCACATAGCTATAGCACCCGATTTCTCCTGCTTTAACCCAATGGTAAAATGAAAGAAAAAGAGCAATGGCCATTCCACTGAGAGAACAACTGTTTTCTCCAGACTTTTGGCTCGTCGCAGCTTAATAAATAGACCCTTAGGTGTTTCAAGTATCTATGCAATAAACCTTTGGATATCCTGGGCACGCTCACCTGCATTTGAGTGTTGGAGAAATTGTGAGTTCCTCATTATGGATTCCACCTTGAGCATGCTCAGTGCTTCTCCCAACACTCAGCTGCTGCTGATCTGCAATCCGTGGCCTATTAAAAGCTCAGGCTGAGAGTAAGACCTTGTCATATGTATCATTAACTTCATGTTTGTGTTTCCAGCATCTCAGCAGATTACATGTTTCCTTATTCCTTGATGTGTATTTGGATTGAGACTACACTGATTTTTCTGCTTCCTGACCTCAGCTTCCATTTATCCCCATGTTGTCTGCCGCCTGCCTATGGACTCTGGAGTCTGGTTCCATTGCTACCTGACTCTCTGGGCCTGACTCATGTCCAAACGCAACTAACACTTTTTATTTGAATGTTTAAAAAGAGCACGGATCTTGTGCGTAGTTCAGACTGTATTTAAATCCAACCGTATCTCAAGATACTTTTCGATTTTGATCTGGGTGTAAGTTCGCTCTGCCTGAACGGTGCTTTCCGTATGTAGACTGACAGAACAGACTGAGCTACATGCACAAGCATATGTGCAATATACACATCAGAACGCATGCAAAAAATATTCTGTTGTAAAATAAATGAACAACTATTAACTCTTAAGACTATGCCGTGTCAGTCATCACAAGCAGTCGCCAGTTACACCTGCTCTGTAGTTGGTGCAAGTGATACCGGTGGCAGTCAGTTTCACGGTACTGACTACCCCGACAGAGAATACAAGGACATGAGGAGCCCGATTCAATAGTACACCGACCTGCAGATTACTTCATATCACCACTCGCTCTGTTGCCGATTGGAGAAAATGACGTCATCACCATCCGCGACTTGGCTTAAATCGGCGATGGACGGACCCGCCTGTCATTTATGTCATATAAGTATTAGAGGTTAGGCTTAGGGTTAGGATTAGGGTTAACCCTAACTCCTAACCCTAATACCCGTAACACTCCTAACCCCTAAAATAGTACTTACATGACATAAATGACAGGCGGGTCCATCCATCGCCGCTTTAAGCCAAGTCGCGGATGGTGATGACGTCATTTTCTCCAGTCGGCAACAGAGTGAGTCGTGATCTGAAGTAATCTGCATTCCGGTAAGAAGCAGGTCGGTGCACTATTCAGTCGGACTCCTCATGTCATTGTCTTCTCTGTCGGGGTAGTCAGTACCGTTAATAGGTACTACACCCAGTGATACCAGCAACTCAGAAATGGAATCGTTCACATCTGCATCAGCACACCCTTTCTGTACATTGCCCCTTTCCTCCCCCATTCTGCCTTCAAGTCATAGGCTGTTGTAAAGGTCATTGGCGTTCAATTTAGTGCAATTGTCGTTCTTTGGCATAAGGTCCATCCTTGAGCATGATCAGAGTTATTTCACTCAAAATTTGCTACACAAATGGACATATGTCCAAACATGGATCCGGCCCTCTGTGTTCATTCTATGAGCTCGTCATCTGTGTACAGCTGAAGCATCCTGTCTCTATGGTACTTGAGCTAAAATATCCAATTCTGTGTCCTGTCTCCTGCTTGTGGCTTCTCCTACAGGGGCAAACACAGGATTTGTAGAGGGGGATTTCCACACCACCACGCCACCAGTGGGCGTAACCAGCATGCATGGGGGCGTGGCTATAATTTTAGACAGTGCTTGGCTGCTCTCCAGCTCTTCCTATCCACATAATATATAAGGGCAATGCTGCGTGCACTACTATTAGGTGCACACAGCTCTCTCTTTTCAAGCAGAGCCGTGTGAAGCAGAGGCAGGGCCCAGCCACCTCGAATATATAGTGCCCCTGGCTTGTAGGGGGGGTTTCCAGAAACTAAGAAACCCCCCCTCGGTTTGCCTTTGTCCTAGTATCTGTCCATCCACCGTTCTGTTCTACGGACGTCTGCCAGTGGTGTCTTACTTATCTGGTCTGTGTTATCAATGTAGAATCAGTGGCACCTCCTAATCTTGTTCTGTTTGGAGAAAATTACCCATATCCCAAATCCGCAGAATTTTGCATTTTTATTTCACTCTATACCAACCCTGCTATATTCCAATAGCTTCCACAACCAGTCATCAATTACATGTGTAACATTGACGCCTGTATGAAAATCAACTATAGTACCAATAATACCTCCAAGTTCAAAATAATCAAACAATTGACCAAGTGATCTGCCATAATTACCTTTTCACAATTCTGGCTCTTGTTAACAGTGCCCTCTTCATTACATTCACAGAGCAGGCACACATCGGTGACAGATGGGTTAGCGTCAAATTGCCGGTAAAAGTTATCTTTGCAGACGTGGCAGTTTCTTCCTAGAAGAGTCAGGGCTTGCATGTTTAAGCTTGAAATTTATTAAAATTATCTGTAAGAGCCAGCTAAATGACCATATCCCTTTGAGAGAAGGATAATTTTCAGAATGTCCATTTTAAAGCACCTTTCCTCTCTACCTGCCAATGTAGTGATCCAAAGCATATGAAACTATGAACCTGTTTCAAACAGCGTTTTACCTCATTTAACTTCCATCTGTTACAGAGTCCAATCCCGTGTCTCTCGACTGCAATGCTGCATAGGTGCAATTTTAGAATCCAAAAGTTTACGATCAAAATATTACCCAATGATTTTGTTTTCTTCTACTAAAAATAATTTAAAGAAATAGAAGAAACATTTTAGTAAAATGTTCCAAATTTGTGTTGTTAAAATTTAAGAATTGTAAGGAAAGATTGCAAGCAGTCCACTATGAAAATGGAGTTAACCCCCTAATGACCAGAGATATCTGGTACATCAGTGATCAAAGCTATTTCCTTTTCATAGAGATTCATGGAGCTCAGTAGAAATAAACTTTTACAATTTTTTCCTCTACCAAAACAAATGTTATCATTTTTTGGGGGGAAAATTGTTTACTTTTAATAGCATATTAAAATATTTTTTTCCCCTGTATTTGTTATATACAGGGAAACAGTTAAATATTTTTTTTTCCAAGGTCACGCCAATAGTTACATTCATGAAAATCAACTCCATTAATTTTTTTTTACCAAAATGTAAATTAATTAGTTTTGTTGAATACCGAATATGTCTTTTTTTATGAACATAGAGAAAAACTTAATAAGATTTTATTTATTTATTTTAAACATTTGGACAAAAAAAATGATTCCAGATCCTACGACGGGACCCCCCGAGGATGTCATTGGGGTGTAGATTGTTTTAGTGGGGACTTCTCCCGTTAGATTCTTACTGTTTGGTCTAACTCAGCAGGTTCATAGTCCTTAGGAATAGTAGGACTTCTGCTGGTCAGCTTCATTTATGAACATAGATGGAGGAAGAATCAGATTTGATGCCTAGAAATGAAAGGCGACTCCTGATTGAATAAGTACTTAAATCTCGAATTATATCTGCCTTTTTGTTTTTGTTTATAAATGCAAGAAACTTAACCAGATCTACAAAAAAAAAATTAAATTCAACAAAAAGGGGTATTTTCGTAACATATCAAAGTGATAAATAGATGGATATTAGTGACTTTCATTGCGCTCAGATTTTGGGGACTGCCTTGTTAATCTCCGTCAAAGTTTCAACTTTCAAACAATGTAAATCTTAACAGACATTTCTGCATAAATTATAGCTATACAAAAAAAGTAGTAGCTAACTGAAAAACTAGGAAAAGTATACCTTGGAAAAGGAGGCCAGTTTATCAGGTCAAATTCCATGTCTAAAGTGTCAGCATCTATCCATATCTATCTATCTATCTATCTATCTATCTATCTATCTATCTCATATCTATCTATCTCATATCTATCTATCTATCTCATATCTATCTATCTCATATCTATCTATCTATCTATCTCATATCTATCTATCTATCTATCTCATATCTATCTATCTATCTATCTCATATCTATCTATCTATCTACCTATCTATCCATATCTATCTATCTACCTATCTATCTCATATCTATCTATCAACCTATCTATCCATATCTATCTATCTATCTATCTATCCATATCTATCTATCTATCTATCCATATCTATCTATCTATCTATCTCATATCTATCTATCTATCTATCTCATATCTATCTATCTAGCTATCTATCTCATATCTATCTATCTACCTATCTATCTCATATCTATCTATCTACCTATCTATCCATATCTATCTATCTATCTATCTCATATCTATCTATCAACCTATCTATCCATATCTATCTATCTATCTATCTATCCATATCTATCTATCTATCTATCTATCTATCTGGATACTGCAACAGAGTGTTTTCTTACCGCTGCTGCACACAAAATGCTATAATGTCAAATAAAACAAATTGTAAGGTTTTTCTTAATTAATTACAAAGCTCAGACACTTGATTATAAACACATTGATGTACACCTCAGACTTTTTTTTTTTTTTTATCTCGTTCATGAACTTTTTGTTTTGAAATACATTAACCAGATGTGGGACATTCTCTTGAAATCCATTCAATCAATGAATTGTACACAGACGTACTACAATTAATAAATTAATTAATTATGTGACCTCTGAGGACAACTGATGACTCCAGGGTTTATTTAACAACAAAATACATTAATCGTTTTTATTTCGAATTAACAAAAGTCATTATATTTGTTTTTCTTTTATTACTATTTAAATGAGAGAGCATTTCTGTTGTTCAGTATCAAAGATTGCCGAGCAAAAACATTTCGGTGTTAGGATGCATAAAATGCAAATATATATGTATATATGTGTATATACATTTATATATTTGCTTCTGACCTGACATTTTAAAAGAAGCGTTTCATATTTGGGAGTTAGTTTCAGTTCAATTCAACTGACTATAATACACAGTTGCTGCTTTTTGTAATTGTGCAAGACTTCAGCACCTATTCCCAAGTTTACCGTCTAACAACATTGTCATTTCATCCGGCAAAACATCAATGGATAGCGTTATTTACTACTAAGCCCTGCCGTTGACCGTATTACCTGCAGTGTTGTGCAAACAATTGTCACACACTCCCCCACCTCCTCGGTAGTGGTCATGCGGGTGAGGGTCTACAGTAGCATTATAGTGACAGCTAGATGAATGGCTGTAGCACTGGCATGGCACGCAGCTATAGGCATCCACATGATCACCTTGATGAAACGGCTTGTTGTTAAAGAGCGGCAAACAGCGGTCACACTGGAGACACAAATAATAAAAAAAAAGGAAGAGAAGATATATCAGATTTGGTTATATATTCATGTTCAATTTATAAGCTTATCAGCTTCCTTTCATGTGATAATTTTGGAAAATATGGATTAACCAATTCACACTCTTAGGAACAATTTAGTCACTGAACGAAATTGCCTGAGGCTTTTTATCCTTTTGAAAAAAAAAAATATAGGGATTTATACCCTCCTATGTGGTTCGCAATGACTTCCGTGGGTCACAGCAAGCAGGCTCATACATATTTATGTGACCCCGTCCGTCTGTTGGCTTCGCATTTCTTTGAAGTGTGACCCCAATAGATGCCTTATTCTGCCCAGAGATTTCCCTGTAATGGCACAATAAATATTGTTCCACTTAAAGGGTTTAATTTTTAAGTTAAAGCTGTTAGCAGGGCTAACTAAAAGTAATACACCCACAGTACAATGTACTAACTGCTGCAAATGTACCATAAATCAAACCAAGCCTGAATTCCCCTCCAGGGCAATCCCCGGAGGCATATAAGCTTGCTGTAATCTGCATAAAAATACAGTGTATATTTGGTGAGAAAAGTTAAAGCATAAAACAAAACAATGTCACAGCGGAGAGCATTTCTCCATGAGAGCAATAATAAAATAATTTACTCCAATATGCTACATTTGTTGGAAAAATAGGTTGATAAGGGTTATTTTTAAAGATATCAAACTTTAGACCTGCAAAATAATATTTAATGTAATACAGAAATCAATGCCATAGGTATTTACTGACCAATGTGCATTTTACACCTAGATTAGATTTACTAAAGTTTCCAAAAAAGGAAGCTGGAGGTGTTGCCCATAGCAACCAATCCGATGGATAGCTAGAATCTGATTGTTTGCTATGGAGAACGCCTCCATTTTTCCTTTTTAGAATCTGTAGTAAATTTACCCCAAAGACTTTTACTTTTACATAATTGTTTTAAAAGCATGTGATGCATTTGTTTTGCAGCTTTTGCAAATTATGCAATAAACAGGTATTCACTATATTGATATAAAAGAAACAGTAAATTACAGAAAAACAAACTATAAAATATAATATAAAAATTCAACTAATTTTTTGGGGTGCTGTTATTTACTTTTTCTAGCCTTTTCTCTGATTGGTAGTACGACAGCCTTTTCTACGATCTTTTTAACGTTCACCTTTTTGTGAGGAGTTTTCTAAAGCAGCATTATTATATTTATATAATAAAAATAGCAAAATAATAAGGCCATTACTTTAGTTATTTACTTTATTTAGAGGGGGGGCACGATATTTCAGGGGGTGGGTGCAAAATTGTGACAGGGAGTGTTTAAACTGAAATTCACACAAAATATGATAATAATTGTTCTCCAAAATAACAACAAAACATGAAAGAAAAATATAGTAAGGCTTTAATCTTGACGTATTCCCATGGCAAAGGCTGAAGGCAATGAGTCATCCTAAATATAAGCGAGTAGGAGAGACGAGGATGATGGCGGGTGCAGGCGTGACTGCACCCTCAGGGGCAAATGCAGGATTTGTAGAGGGGGTTTTCACACCATGCCGCCAGTGGGCGTGACCAGCATGCATGGGGGCGTAGCTATAATTTTAGACAGTGCTTGGCTGCTCTCCAACTCTTCCTATCCCCATAATATACATGGACAATTCTGTGTGCACTACTATTAGGTCCACGCAGATCTCCCTTTTCAAGCAGAACTGTCTGAAGCGGGAGCAGAGCCCAGCCATCTCAATTCTACAGTGCCCCTTGGAGGGGGGTCTTGGATGGGGGGTTTCCAGGCACTAGGACCCCCCCCCCCCCTCGGTTTGCCTATGCCCCTCCCCCATCACATCTTTACACTCAGCAGTGTTATCTAAGTCGCCAGTTTGCTCTTATGAGTTTGCGCTGCAGCACTTGGCTATTCTGTAACATTGTATTTGATCTTATATGTCCAATCTCATACGAACAGGACATGACAGCCAATTCCCTGGGGCTTTCCACATGCTACCCTATGTTGTTAGTATACGATTAAATATTTTGTAAATCATTATCTGGTAACATACTTGTATAGGTCTACACCCTACATTATATATATAATAAACCAATGTAACATGTTTCCGACCCACTATAGTCCTTCACCAGTGTCACAAATAAACACTTAATCGTTGTGGTTTTACCGACATAATTTGCCGTGATCCTAAATCCAGCATAATTTGTCCAGCATTTTGGGGAACTCCTCCTTCCCCCTTTATGAAGTCTGTGTCACCGTTTTATAGTGAGCCCTTGCTCAATTTGTAACGGAGAAATTCCTCCAACCCCTCATCCATACTAGTCTTAACATTTTTTTGTTGGACGCCCCCCAACTGGACCTCTTTTTTAATAAATCACCAGATTCAGGACACATTGGTGATGCACAAAATCCTTAAAGGTCACAAACAAACTTGTTACACTTATTGAATTGTAATTCATCATTATCAGCTATTTATATAGCGCCACTAATTCCGCAGCGCTGTACAGAGAACTCACTCACATCAGTCCCTGCCCCATTGGAGTTGATAGTCTAAATTACAAAATGTCTGTAATGTATTACTCTTGAAGCATTCAATAAACAGATTAAAAGTTAACAAAAACAGGACTTTATTTAAAAGTTGCCATAGTGCATGGGAAGGGCTGCTCTGTTCTAAAATCTGAGTCCGTGTGACGTTTTGGAGAGGGGTCTGAGCGGAAGGACCATTGGAAGAGCTTAAATCACAGATATTGCGACTTCTTACTGGCCCTTTTGCTCACACCCGTTTCTGCAGAAATTTTAAAGTAATGACAAACATGAAGTGGTCCCAATTTTAGGTGGTAATGTAGCTTTTTTAGTTAAGATGTAAATAGAAAGTAGCTAAATAAGGGCTATTGGGTAGCTATGGTTACCTACAAATGCAAGAAACACAAAACTTTAAGGACTTTATATAATTACAGATATGGAGTTTTTAATAGATATGCTCAGGGTTGGTTTTCTGAAAACCGAGTCCACCCAAACTTAGGGGATCCGAGTAGGCTCGCGAGCCGGCTAGGTATCTCCGTGCATCCTCGGATCTGAATTGAGGCAAAACATCATTGTTGCATTGTCGGATCTCGCAGGTTTTGGATTCCATAAGTACCTCCCTCCCCAGGAGATCCAGCGCCATTGCTCACATAGAAACAGGGGTAGAAGTGTTCTTGTCACTGTCCATTCTCCAGTAACATTGCTCAGTGCCATTGCTCATACAGAAACAGGAGGGGTAGCTGTGTTCTTGTCACTTGACAAGAATTGACTGGAAATTAATGTTATTGAGGTTAATAATAAGGAAGGGATAAAAAAAAGAGGCAAATTGAGTGATTTTAGCAAAAAAATTGGGATTGTAGAAAAAAAACGGGAACCAAAACTAAAACAAGCGAGGGCATTTTTGCCAATACCAAAACCAAAACACGAAGTTAATCCAGATCCAAAACAAAAACCAAAACACAGGGGTCAGTGAACATCTCTAGTTTTTAACAGTCTTAGGCTGGGTCCACAATACAGTGTTTTCAGCCGATTATTGAGCCAACAACGCGATAAATGACCGTCCGGCATGATATCACATTAGTGTGTACGCTGCAACGATGAACGGTTATTGTTTCAAAGCTCATTGTATCGTTTGATTTGATTTTTAAACCGGACTAAATATCTCATTCAATGGTGGAACAATGTCGTTCCGATCCTGCAGTGTGTAAGCACTCAGGACCGGCAGTGTCCATAGATCTCTATGGTGTGTGTACAGTCACCATCTTTTCAGCTGATGGTTATGACTCATGAAGAGCACAGATCTGACGGTAAATTGTGTAAACTGTGTATAGTGTGTACATGAATCGACATGCCCATCGGGACTTTTATTCTTTTCTGTTGTTGGTAAAATTGTAAAAGATGTCGCATCGGGAGAAATTTTCTGTAGTGTGTACCCACACTTTTTGCATTCTAAATTTAATTACTGATAACCATCATTACACGTATTCACGCACAAGGATTTTGTTTTCAGATCCAGTGTTTCACCCAAATTGATGAAATCTAAATCCTCTGAAAAGATGAGATTATAAAAGAATCTGCTTCACTAAATCTGTCCCTAATATATATCATCTTATATGACTAAAGCAAGTAAACAATCATGTTTAAAAGCACTAAAAGTTTAGGCAAAAATATACCTTTGCATGTATCAAAAAAACAATACAATTTTATATATAGGAAACTACCTTGATATACTTCCCTTAAGTCTGGCCAGCGACAGTGGCACTATGAATGACACACACTTTCCTAATTTTCTTGAAAACCCCTACACATCTATGGTCAGATGTAATGAATCAGTGCTCACTTTTTCTGTTGGGAAATATAGCTCAATATACTCTGTCTGAATCATTTCTGTTTTTTATTGCCTATCCAGTAATGAGCCAGACTTTCTTAAGATCTTTGAACTGAATACATTAAAACTTGCATGAAACTATCAGGGCAATCAAAAAATACTAAAATGTTCCCATTTGATGTACTAAAGAATAATATCAAAGGACAGTCGCAATGCCGGCAGGAATAACAAGTAGGGTAGAATGTTTAAAACATCACCATAGGAAGGCAGAAATAAATAATTGACATCTACTTGGGAAATAAGGTCAGGGAAATTGAATGTTGTAGAGGGGCTCCATTTGGACCTCACAGAGCTGATCTGTTCCTTACAGCTATCAATCTTAAGAACGGCGATATTTTATCATCAACAGTAATTTAAGTTGATTACGGCGTCAATGTCATGATAATGATATAGGATCTGAAGATAATGAAAGAGTAATGAAAGAGAAGGTAGAACAGGCACTTGAACAATTACTTATATATCCTCCACACAAAAAACCTGCGGACAACTCCATTTTTGGGGGTTCAGGCCAAACTCAATAAATTTAAATTTTTTTGGCAGGCACACATCGATCAGAACCTTGTCATATTTAAAGACATGTTTCAGGGGGTCAGTGAGACATATTATTATTATTATTATTATTATTATTATTATTAATCTTTATTTATAGGGTGCCACACGGTATCCGCAGTGCCGTACAGAATACAGACAGTGGATCATACAGGGTAGAGACATACATAACAATAAACAAAAATACCAGGGGATATATTTACTAAACTGCGGGTTTGAAAAAGTGGAGATGTTGCCTATAGCAACCAATCAGATTCAAGTTATCATTTATTTACTACATACTACACAATGACAGCTAGAATCTGATTGGCTGCTATAGGCAACATCTCCACTTTTTCAAACCCGTAGTTTAGTAAATCTTGCCCCAGGACTTCAAAGCTCCCAACATAGCTTACACATTAAGGATGGAGCAGAAAAACAGGTAGAGAGACAGGAGGGAAGAGGGCCCTGCTCGTAAGAGCTTACTTCCTAAAGGAAGGGGAACAATGGGGAGCTATAGGGGGTCAATCACAAGAGAAGGTGGGGAGAAGTTAATTCCCCTAGACTGGGACAACTCCTGTGGGTGCCGCTTCCTGGTTTTATTATGCTTTTTATTTATTATTTTCTAGGCCTAGGCCATGTTTTTTGTTGCCATTACAATGCCCTTGTCACCTATACACAGAGGGTGCAGCCATTTTGTAAGCTGGATCAAAGGTCACACAAATTGAGTCAGTCACATCACTAGAAACCAGGGACAGCTGAGGAAAGGAGACTCAGCAGTTTATTACTTACTACTACATCTGAAAATAGGTGTATTTTGAGGAAAATGTAAGGGTGTAAAAAAAAAATATTTATATGATACATTTCTCAAATGTATTATTTTTGACCTTTTATAGACTTTTTTGCTTAAAAAACCATGATATCTCAAAAGTTAATTTTATTAAATTTTGTCCCCTTAACATCAATCTGCGCCTACCTTTGCATGCTAGTGGGTCTGACTGGAAATATGCGCAGTGGAACCAAAGAAAACTACACATTAAAGCCTTTCCTACGGCCAGTTTAGAACAACAGAATTCAGAGGTGTAACTTGAAATTCTGGGGCACCTAGCAAAATTTTTGAAGGTGCTCATAAGGTTTCCTGGTAGGGACACTTCGCCCACTCTCCTTATTTACCTTACCAAGCCACTTCCTCCTTTTCTGCTGCGTGCCACACTGCCCTTCATTTACTGCTTAATGAAGAAGGAAGCTCCAGAGTTCCCTTCTCCTCTGAGCTGTATTTAATCTCGGAGCACCAGAGTGCCGACTTGTGCACATGGCATTCTGGGACTTCATAACTCTTGCACATTTCCAGTTTCTATCACCTTGGTCTAAATGTGCTTTGGTATTAAATATACTTGGAAGGCACAAAATGCAAAAAATTATTTATATGATGACTCTTGGTTGCTTGGACCTTGTGAGTACCCATAAAAGAAAAGTCCTTTTGTGGTGGGTTAAATCATCATCATCATCATCACCATTTATTTATATAGCGCCACTAATTCCGCAGCGCTGTACAGAGAACTCACTCACATCAGTCCCTGCCCCATTGGGGCTTACAGTCTAAATTCCCTAACACACACACACACACACACACACACACACAGGCAGACTAGGGTCAATTTGTTAGCAGCCAATTAACCTACCAGTATATTTTTGGAGTGTGGGAGGAAACCGGAGCACCCGGAGGAAACCCACGCAAACACGGGGAGAACATACAAACTCCTCACAGATAAGGCCATGATCGGGAATTAAACTCATGACCCCAGTGCTGTAAGGCAGAAGTGCTAACCACTATACCACCGTGCTGCCCACACAGACTCGCCCCCATCCTCAAATCTGTCAAATGCTTCCTCAAAACTCACATCTTCACACTTGCCTACTCCACTCCAGGCCAAGACGATTCCCACCACACGCTCCATCTGCCCCTTCCACTCCATTCCCTTCACCCCTATTATGTCCATTTGCTTCCCCGCTCCATCCTAAACAGCTCCCTCATCTCGCTCTACCTACTTCTACCTCTCACTTCCCTCCACTCCTATCGTCTCCGTTTATTACCCTAATCCTCTTCAGTGTTAACTCTCACAAGTTTGTCCCACTCTACTTCCTGTCCTTTCTCTCTAGTCTCTTGTATCGATTTTGACTTATTCTACTGTTTCTCTTACTTATCTGTATTTTATTCCGTTTGGTTTTTGTTGATTGTGCGGCGCTGCGGATTCTATAAGTAAGATAGGATGATGTCACAAAACAGCAGTTGCCTTTTTGTACATTTTGTACTTTTCTTCATTCGGAAATGACCCTAACAGAGTAAATAAGTTCTTAGTTGCATCATATTTACTTTTCAGGGTTTTAATATCTTTTTTGAAGAAATGCACTTTATTTTTTAGAATTTTTTTAAAAAAGAGTCTTATCAAACAACGCAGCACAATTATGTAAAATCTCCGGAAGCTTATTAAATTGAAGCCGTGTAATTTTTATTTTTACATGAGGTGGGGAGTGAGGAGAAAACCCCTGTAATGGCAATAAAAACAATGGTGAGCTGTAAACTTTCATACATATAAAATATAAAATAAAAGTATTATAAACAGCAAAGGCCTATAAAAAGTATTGTTTTTTTTTTGCATTTTTCACATTTTATTTTCTTATATTATTGCATTAAAACAGACTTAATTGTGAATTCTTACTACCGATAAAAAAAACCCCCAAAATACTCTGTAATTTTGAGTACAATAGGACAACTCTAAAGATTTTTCTTAATTAATTTCAAACAAAAACAGACAATTGATTTTCAACTTGTAAGATACAAAAATAAGCACTGGAGCCACAATTGTCTATTTTTGAAATAAAATCACTTTTTTTCCCATTGGGAAAATATTTTAAAATAATAATTTTGAAAAAATATTTTTATGCTTTTTTGTTTTCTATTTGCTTTGGAAGAGAAAGCTCAAGCCTGAGCCTTCAGTTCTACTGCGCAGCCGTGTTTTAAATGATTTAACAATATATACACCAGTCAGCTAGAGGTCACACAGTAGTGTGTTTCAAAACAAGAGATTCATCATAAAAACAAGAACATACAAAGCAGGTCCAACAAAAGGATATTGAAAAGAACAATATGGGCAATGAAATATTGCAAAAAGATTTCAAAGATTTTCAATATTCCTTGTAGCATACATCGGGTCTATGATTGAGAGAGAATATGGTGTAAATATGAAGGTTTGCCAAAAATCCTGCGGGGTACTCATGTGAAGGACCAGCCTATGGTCTGATGGTACCAAGAGTGAACTTGGCGGCCTTATCGCTAGTGGGTAAGTTGGGTGCAAGACTAAGTAGTATATTTACAAAGGTGCGTTGACCCATATAACGGAGAAAACAGCAATTTTCTCTGTAAAATGGGCATTGCATTATTTACAAAGGTTCAACGCTTGAAAAGGGAGAGCTGCCTGCACCTAACAGTAGTGCACGCAGCATTACCCATGTATATTATAGGGATAGGAAGAGTTGGAGAGCAGCCAAGCACTGTCTAAAATTATAGCCACGCCCCCATGCATGCTGGTCACACCCACTGGTGGTGTGGTGTGGAAACCCCCCCTCTACAAATCCTGCGTTTGCCCCTGAACCATCACTTCTGACCATCGAGGAAGCGGAAGAAGCAGTGTGAAGCCCCCTCCTCTACCGCAGAGTAGGGCGGCTGTCACATTGCATCGCAAACAAGGTAAGTGTTGGTTATGCTACAATACACATTGTTGCCTATCGCAGCAAACATTTCAGAAGTAGTAAATAGACAACTAAGACTGTGCTTAATACCAAGAACACTATCCCAGCTGTGAAGCATGGTGGTGGGAGCATAACGGGGGGCTTCTCTGATTCAGAGACTAAACTTGAAAAAATAGAGGGCACAGTGGATAGAGCAAGATAAATACACATCTTGAAGGTAAATCTGCTGCTGTCGGCAAGAGAATTAGAACTTGGGAGAGACTTATTCTAGCAGAACAATGGCAAATCCTACAGCAAAAAGTCAAAATTCCCAAAAAATGTCTAGGGGGGTATATTTACTAAACTGCGTTTTTGGAAAAGTGGAGGTGTTGCCTATAGCAGCCAATCAGATTGTAGCTGTCATTTATTTAGTACATTCTGCAAAATGACAGCTAAAATCTGATTGGTTGCTATAGGCAACATCTCCACTTTTACACACCCCCCGTTTAGTAAATATACCCTTTGGAGTTGAAGCCCAGAGACGAGATGCTGTTTTTTTTTTAATCTTTATATTGAGTATTTTGAGTTGATCAGTGGTAAGAATTCCCGAATAAACCCTCCTAGATGGCATCATATAAGAAAATAAAAGGTGACAAATGCCAAATGGGGCAAATGTGTTTTATAGACACTGTATAAACTTAAACAAAGACAGAGAAATATACTTACAAAGACATTTCTGGGCATTATGTACATATTGCACCACACAAAATCAGGCTTATTAGGGGGTTTTAATTTCTGATTAATGGTGCAATTGTAAAAATAAATCATACAAGTTCACATGTCTATTAGTTTAATTATATCCATTAATCTCTTTTGAGGCCTAATCTAAAGCACGTTTAACTGTTAATTCAGTATAATAACAGTTTTGTGTCTAGTACAGAAAGCTCATAGCAAGAGGTTTTGTTCATTTTTTATTTTGTATATTTTAGGTATTGCAGAGACGACTAAACTTTTACTTTCTTAATAGAGCATTTGAAGGGTGTTCACAAAGCTTCCCGGAATTATATTGTAGAGAGGCGAAACCAAAAGTGTGTCTGTGTATTGGTCCATTTGCGCTCATTATTTTTAACTATCAACGTGAAAGCGCGTAGGCTTTAAGAACAAGTGGAGAATACTTCAAATGAATGTCTGAGTGTACGAGCACCTAACATCAAAAACATATGTTCAAAAATATATTTAATGTTACACAGAGAACAATAACTACAATCACAATTCAAAACTGTACTTTTATGAAAAAGAAGAAAACAAAGTAAATCCATTTATATAACATCATCATGTACATAGGTAACACAGATTAATACCAGCGTTTAACTGTTGAATCAAATTCCCAGAGAGATTTTACTGCTGGACAAGATCACCTATGATAACTGTAACGGAGAGGTCAGTACAGCCTGCAACATTATGTGGTCAGAGAACATGATAGAGGCACAATCCAACTATAGTCTGCATCCTTCAATAAATATTTCCCTATAGAGCATGAAATATAACACATAATTATCTACTCACCTGGAATGTCCGGGAGACTTCCGAATTTTTGGATAAGTCTCCCGGACTCCCGGGAGAGCAAGCCACTCTCCCGCGTCATGGAGGCTCTCATCCTGCCCTCTTCACTAGATAACTCACTAGGAAATTCAACGCAAAATGTGTCATTTTGGCCCCGCCCAGCGTAGCAAAATTATGCTATTGAATCGTTGCGTCCCAGGGTCAAGCGACGCAATTCGCCCCACCCCCTTTCTGTCCTCAAACCTTACCTCCCCTCTGGGATCTAAAGCGAAAGAGTGAAAAATTAGTAAGTATGAGAACAGCATACATTGGGAACTTCACCCAGAATGCAGATGAAAATATAGAAACAGAAGTAATGTGCACTCTATATACAGAACAATACAGTAGAGATGCTCAGGCTCGGTTCCTCGAGAACCGAACACACCCGAACTTAGGGGATTTGCACCTTTTCTCAATCAAAAACGATGCAAAACGTCATCGTTACATCGTCGGATCTTGGATCTCGCGAGTTTTGAAACCTATAAATACTGCCCTCCACGGCGATCTAGCGCCATTTGAACGAGAGACACAGAAGGGGCAGCACACTGTGTAGAGCAGTTGGTCAGCCAAGTAGATAGAATTGAAAGAGGAGGGTGGTAGCAGTGTTCAACAAAGTCTACAGTGACATTCAGGAGAGCTCCGTGGCTAATTCTCATTGCAGAAAAATACAAATACTAGTGTTGTCAAGGGTTGGTGTAATTCTGCAGTCAAATTCTGTGTTATATAGGTAACACACA